>NC_072732.1:49530776-49830776 GCF_026930045.1 Uloborus diversus
TTAGAGATTAGATATATATTCAAAGTGGCTTTAACTTTGATATTAAAATATTTTCTTCGTCCAAAACGCATTATTAGCATATCAGTGAAGCTGCTAAACACGAAATAATTTCGAGATATGAAGAAAAAACGTACACCATATTACAAAATTAAATATTCACACATTATTTTTTGCATAAATTAAATGCCAAACGTATTTTTTTACCATTTAAATTTGTCTACAAAACCTCCCTCCCGGTGTTAACTAAAGTTTCCTCAATGCCAGAGCATAAAGGCGCTCCAAAGACATTTGCACGACGGCGCCGATCAGGCTTGGCGCGGCCCTGCATCAGTGTGACTTCCACCACCTTCCCTGACCACCGCATAGCCCGGATCACAACCCCATAGAAAATATGTGGGATAAGGTGGAAAGACGCATTCGACAGCACTCTCCTCTTCCATTTAATTTACAAGATCTAAAAAGTTGCATCGCCAATGCATCGTATTCTCTGGATATAAATGCGCCCCAGAAGCTTGCAGACTCGATGCCCAAACAAATCAGAACAGTTTTCAGTGCAAAAGGTGGTCTAATACAGTATTAATCTTGTGTTTCTAATTTATTGGCCAGTGTGGGTATTTAAACATATATTTTTTTTTTTTCAAATATATCAATATTTTCTTCATTAAAGACTTTGCATAAACTTTTATTCTTTGGTTTTCTTGAAAGAAAAAGGCTTGAACATTGCTTCACATTGCTATTTGTCTTCTTTCATCAGTTGATAGCAGCCATTCTATTATTTCTCGAAGCGTTAGGAAAATTTGTTTTTAAGTTTCTGCCTAGTTAAATTCAATCATTCTGGCTTAAACATAAAGGACAGGTTATATTGTATCTATTTTAAAAGATTCAATTTTGTGTAATAATTTATATATATAAAACATTAGGGACTGCCCATATGTGCCTCCAAAGTAGTGTCTAAATGTGTCCCATAGCTAGATGTTTATGATTTTGTTAAACCTAGCCTAATAGGAAATTTTTAATAAACTTCATTAATAATTCATTATGTTCAATAAATAAGCTATTTACTTTCAAATAATTAGTATTCATAATTCAATTTAAAATTGTACTAATTAGTATTCAAACAATTCCAGCAAAATTGCATGATTGACAGAACTCAAGAAAATTTTACTACCGATCGCTTCAAATTTTCTTGGGAAGTGGATCATGGTGTTGCCATCGAAAAATGTTTTTTTTTCATTATTTTCACATATTTTTAAGTTTGAGAAAATTGAACTGTCCATATGTGCCCCCGTCCAATAGTGTCCAACTTTCCCCTATGTATAGATTAGTTTTTTTTTTTTTTTTTTTTTTTTTTTGTAACGTTTTACTTCCTTTTACAAAAAAGGAAGTATTGTATTCGCGAAAAAATTTTCACTTAAAAGTCGGCCTTAATTTCCATTTTGCTCGCCCCCGAATGAATATTGATTTTATTTTTCAACCGGACCACACGTGGATACATGCCTAAGAACGTACAGACACCTGAAGAATCCATTTTGACGATCCCCGAGTTAATTACAACTAGTTTTCTCGTGACGTCCGTTTATACGTATGTATACATACGTATGTGTGTATGTGTATATGTATCTCGCATAATTCAAGAACGGTATGTCCTAGAAAGTTCAAATTTGGTACATAGACTCCAAGTGGGGTCTAGTTGTGCACCTTCTCTTTTGGTTAGATTCGGATGTTCCAAAGGGGGTCTTTTATACCTTTGTGGGGTAAAATCATTGTTAATTTCAATGTAAACTCAAGCGGTGTTATAATTTGGCAAACACTTGGAAATATATCACCAAGCTTTTGGTCACCAAATTTTGTCGCCAATTTGGCGATGAATTTGGCGGGGTTTTTTATTTATTCTTTTTAAATCTGGTTTCAATTTGGCCATATTTAGAGAGTTAACCATTGAATCACATTAAAACTGCCAATATTGCGAAAATTTATCTGTATGAAACGTTTTCTTTGCTTCGGTTCGCAACAAACTTGGGGTGAAAATATTCGAAGAGTTTCTTTGCTCACTCCGAGGCTTTAAATTGGAGTAAAAGGAAGGCATGTGATGCACACATCAGCTCGTTTATTCATGTGTTTACGTGTATTATCGTACAAGTGCTTATTTTTCTTATCACTTTTATTTTTCTTTTTTACTCTCGCAGTGATATCAGATCAGTTATGGGAATGCAAATTTTTAGTTTTATTTTCGTTTTTACTGTAACACATGCATGTGACATTTCAATAAATATATGAAACTTCCAAATGGCTAAAACAATTTTCTATCAAACACAACTATGCAAAGGCTGAAAGTACGTTTAAGCTAGTAAAATGTATATTTTTCAGAAGAAAAAAAAAATAAGCCCAATATATGTATGAAAATTACCAAAAGCTTTTTCGAAACAATTCAAATTGTGGTAAATAAAAACCAAGAAATGTGAAAAAGAAGTAATTCATACTTGCTTGAATCGCACTCTGTTAAAGCATTGATTTCATACATTTTACATAGGATAAATAGTTATCAAAGAAATAACTTGCTAGTAGGAAATATAATATTTTTACAGTACGAAGTTAATAAAGTATTCTTTAGCAAAAAATATACCATTAATAACAATATTTATGTCGAAAAGAAAAAATAAAATTAATCTGTAATTGTTTCAAAATATTTCCCTTAGTTTTAGTCTAAAATTTGAACATCCCATTGTAGTAATACTTTTTCCTATTAAAAAGGTAAGATCTTTTCGTTATTAAATAATTGTAAAATGCAACACGCTGTTTAATATAAACACAGGCTGGAATCCTAAACAAATATTAGTTAAATTAATGTTCTCTCGATAATCCATCCCAGCAAATTGTCCAAGATTGTATAAAATTAGTAATATGAATCAAAAGCATAATAAATTCATAAAATAGTTTGTTAAAAAAATGTGTTCAATTCTTCACTTATAAACGATTTAGTAAGCGTTTAAACTGCTGTGTCTTTTCTAATAATGAAGCTGAAAGTCTCTCTGTCTGGATCTCTGTGACACGCATAGCGCCTAGACCGTTCGGCCGATTTTCCTGAAATTTGGCACAAAATTAGTTTGTAGCATGAGGGTGTGCACCTAGAAGCGATTTTTTCGAAAATTCGGTTTTCTTCTTTTTCTATTTCAATTTTAAGAACATTTTACCGAGCAAATTATCATAACGTGGACGAGTAAATTAATAAATTATCATAACGTGGAAACGTAACATGGGTGAGCAAATGAATATAGCAAATTGGCGAGAAATTCATCATCCATTATTTGTAAATATACAGGTGAACCAAATGACCTTTTAATTTTCTACTGCGAGCAAAGCCGTGCGGGTGCCGCTAAAACAAAAGAGAGGGAAAAAATCATTTGCTATGCCTAAATTCTGAATAACCTTTCGCTTCTTTGTTTTCAAAAAGTCAGCCCTTCCTTCATCTCTTAGGTACTTTCATGATCGATTTGGTAATACTTTCTTCCATTTAAAAGCTGATAAATCTATTTGTTTCTCTAAGACGTCATTCGCTTTATCAAGCAAAAAAAAAAACATTTGAATTGAAAACATCCTTATTATGTACATTCTGATTTATGAAAAGCTAAAAATTCGATTGCAAAGAATGAAGTTGTTCCGCTTCTTCATGTGGAATAACCGGAAGAAAATCACTTACACACAGCGCCCCCTTCAAAGAAGCTAGAAATATTTTATTTTTTGCATCATCAGCAGAAAAGTCATTCAATATTCCATTTTTAGACTCTTTGTTTTATGCATTTCACTTTTTTTATCGTCTGCTTTTACCAAAAATGAAAAATGTGAGCGTTGGAATAAAAAAAAAATATTGAAAAAATGCAATAAGTAAACAAGCAAAGAGAGAAAAAAATCCAAAATGCTGGCACAGCGAAAATTTTGTTTCCCGTTTCTCTATCAATAATACATATTCCCCATTGGTTTTGAATTGTGTTTTCATGCAACATACATGTGTGGATGAACAGATGTATCGGAATATTTTCCAGCAGCCAGCGGAAAACATAAGTAATGTCCGTCATTTTGGAAATCGGGAAGCTAAGAAATAGAGAAAAGGGTAAAATTTATCGTAAGAAATGAAACATTTGTATATTTCCATTTTTATTCGCTGAATTCCTTATCACACCTGGAAACAAATATTTAAAACACTTCTTTATTCAGTTTCAATTCTTTTTTATTCTTCCGGAACTTTAGTAGAATAATCAACTTTTCGTTGTATAACACACAGCTTCTTTTAAAGTGGCAACATAAAGCAAATTGACGAAAATGATGCTATAGCAGGAGAGACTGGGGGCAAATGTGGCAGGTGAATTTTCTCAAAAAATAATTAAATTCATAGTTTGGAATTTTTTTAAGGCATGGCACTAGAAGTTCTGCACATGATTATGCATTAAACTTTCCTTTTTATTAGATGTTTAAAAAGCAAAGGGTGGACTTGTTCAAGCATAGAGGTAATTCAACAAGTTACCGCCCTACAGCCAGGGCTAAGGCAGAAACACATGAAATACACCGCCAACTCAGTCATTATAGCCGAGGACTGCAGTTTCGTGCTTATAAGCACTCATCAGCCCAGCTTAAGAAGTGACTGAGCTGGAGGTGGAAAACCTCTTAAGAAAGCCAAGAGTATCAAACAAACTGGTAGCTATGATAGAATTAGCACTGACTAGACGAGTGACCGAAGCAATGGTTCGGTTCAACTCGAAGATTGCAGGCAAAGCATGGAATATTCAGTAAGTTACCGTCCTATAGCCGGGGCTAAGGCAGAAATACATGAAATACACCGCCAACTCAGTCATTATAGCCGAGGACTGCAGTTTCGTGCTTATTAGCACTCATCAGCCCAGCTTAAGAAGTGACTGAGTTCGAGGTGGAAAACCTCTTAAGAAAGCCAAGAGTGTCAAACAAACTGGTAACTATGATAGAATTAGCACTGACCAGACGAGTGAACGAAGCAATGGTTCGGTTCAACTCGAAGATTGCAGGCAAAGCATGGAATATTCAGTAAGTTACCGCCCTATAACCGGGGCTAAGGCAGAAATACATGAAATACACCGCCAAACTCAGTCATTCCAGCCGAGGACTGCAGTTTCGTGCTTATTAGCACTCATCAACCTGGCTTAGGAAGTGACTGAGCTGGAGGTGGAAAGCTTCTTTCCTTAAGAGATTTTCCACCTCCAGCTCAGTTACTTCCTAAGTCGGGCTGATGAGTGCTAATAAGCACGAAACTTCAGTTCCTCGGCTTTAATGACTGAGTTGGCGGTGTATTTCATAGAGATAATGTTTTTCTTACTGTTTGAAAAGCTGTTTCGGTCAACTTTAATCTCTTCCCTCCAAAGACAGCGGCTTTATTGGAGCTTTATTACATATTCTTCTGTTGCAATTTCATTTTGTGTATTTCTAATTGTTGGGCTAAGTGGGGGTTTAATGGGAAATGTCCCACCAGGCCCATAACTAAAATCTTACGAAATATAAAATCTAATATTTAATTTAATCCATATGCTCTTTGCGAAAAGAGCATTTTTTGGGGGTTAGTTTTAGATTTATGTTGAAATTGTATTCATTTTTCAATCATATTAGTGATGCCATAGCTTACATACTATATAGCCCAGTAAATTTAGGCCAAAAATAGGGTCGATGCTCCACAAATTTATAATTAACTGAATTTTTCAGGATACGTTTCTGAACATGTGTAGAACAAATCCTGAAAAGTCCCCAAAGTTCCCATGTGAGCTTCTTTCCAAAATGGCGGATCAAAGATGGCCACTTAGTACTTCTTGTTTTTCCTTATAACTTGGTCAAAAATGAAAATTTTTCAGTTTTGAAAAAAACTGTAGGCTCTAGAAGTAATATTGTTTCGATACATAACTCTAAATAATCAATAAAAAAATTTTAACATTTGTTTTTACACCAAAAACTGAAATTTCTGTGTTCTATGTAACATGCAGCGAGACACATAAGCTACTAAAATAAATAATTTTTTACAATTTTTAGGATATTTTTTTATTCAAATATTTTTCCGTATACATTAGTCAATAGTTGATATTTTTCAGTTTTAAAAAAATGCTATGTATGTTTGAATTGGTGCTTGTGTTTTACCGACATTTCCCTATAAAAAATTATAAACATGTATGATCTGTTAATTGTGTTTTTTGTCTGAAATGCAAAATTTTCGGTGTGAATATTCAATGATGAACTGCTTAACTGTTTGAAACTACCATAAATCGTAAAGTGGCTCCAATTTCCTTTTGTAATATTAAATGAATTTAAAAAAACCTCACTGTAACGAATGGAAATTCGTCGAAAATCGTTCAAACCTTTTTTTCTTTTCGATAAAAAAATCATTGTTATCTCAAAATGTTATTTTTTTGTACATTTTAGGTTGCAAATAGCTACTCAAGAATGTTTTTTTTAAAATGCTTCCATATAATTATGTGACAAAGGAAAAAATGTTGGTTTAAGATCACTGCCTTCAACTTTAGGAAGTTCTTTTGGGGAAGTGAAACTTTAGAAGAAAAAAGGGGTTATTAAGAAATGAGCGTTATGTTCAGTATTCCACAGTTTTTGATCAGGATGCTGCTGTTTTCAAATCAAACGATAATTTACGAGATATCTCAAATATGAATTAGTCCCTCAACCACCCTCGCTTTTTGGTTGGGTTTCTCTGCGAAAGGATAAAAACACAAGCGTGGCAGCTATCATTGAATTAGTAGAGCCTTTTGTTAAGCCACCCACCACCAATATCTTTTTCCATTAAAGATGAAGGATTTCTTATGCCCGCATTGGCATGGGACGAGTCAAATATATAATAAAAAGACATATTACTCAAATACTTCAGGTGTCTTCAGAAAAAACTTCTTTTTATGTGAAGTAGTGGTTTTTAATGGAAACGCTGATGCATTACCAACTAACATTGGGAAGAAACAAAGAAGAGTGATATCGAAAAAAGTGTCTGAGACAACTGCTTTTTGAAGAAAATGTAGTGGGAACGACTTTATACACTAACTTTTTGCGGAATTCTGAAAACAAATCAAGTTTAATTCAAATTATGATGGAATGACTGTTATACAAGTGGATAGGGAAGCCAATGTATTAATTTGCTCAATTGCGATAAAAACATGCCAGAACAGCTCCAGATCAGTCGCAGTAATAGGTACTGATACAGATCTGCTCTCGATTCTAAGTGAAAGAGTTATGTCTGGAACATCACTGTGTTTTTTACCCTCAAACCAATTTCATATCAAGAAAAATGTTACAATATATTGAAGGTACAAGAAGCCTTGGGTACCTTAAAGGATCCTCTTTTGCTTCACGCAGGCACAGGATGTGACTCCGACTTCCCGTTAGCTATATTCAGAAAGGGTAAATCTTGAGCTTCCAACTTGCTAAAGGAAAATCTCAAACTGCTTTCTCTGATCCCACAGCTCAGTAGTTTTCAGCTTGATTCATCCAGAAAAGGTTCACCCAGATTGTAGAATTGTTGCTAAATCATTTTTTTGGTGGGAGTCTTAATTCTCGAGACATCTTACGATACAACCGCAATGATAATTAAGTAACCAAAACTCCTTCAAAATTTAAAGCTTGGCAACTCTTCCTCCCACCAGGAGCAGTTGCTTCACAGCATCCATTTTGTGTTTATCCAATAGTACAACAGTGGCTGAAGAAAAAACAACGCTTTTGTCACTTCCCGAAACAACAGAAGGAATTCCGCATATAATGATTTGTAACTACAAATTAACATTAATTATGTGAGACTGTGATGTAGATGCTGATGAAAGAAGACTAGAACCTTTAATGTTCCAAGTTTTGCATTCATTGTTTAGGGGAAACATGTAAAAATTCAACTTCTGTGCACAGTTTCGAAGATGACGATGATGATATTGAATGTTGATGCTTTTTTTTCTCTAGATTTTTGCTGACATTACAATCTTCTCTTTATATATTTTACATGCTATTCAAAAAGATATTATATGTCAGTATTTAAAGTACTAAATAAATGATATTTTGCAATTTTTTTTTAAATTCACTGTAAGGTCACTTTTTTTCCCGTATCATATTCTCATTCCAAAGCTAGAAATAGCAAGATTTCTTTCAGAAATGGAATAAATGCTACTTGATTATTCAATAAATGGAATATATCAATCATTTTGAAGTCCATATTTTAAAAAGATACCATAAACACGTCTTTATTTTAGTAGGTTTTTCGTTCTGCTGCATATTACGTAGAAAATAGAAATTTTAGCTTTTGATGTCAAAACAATTTTTGGAACTTTTTCATTAGTTATTTTAGAGTATATATCAAAACAGTATTACTTTTAGAGCATACAGGTTTTTTTTATAGAACTGAAAAATATTTATTTTTGACCGAGTTATAATGAAAACAAAAAGTAGTAGGCGGCTATCTTTGATCTGCCATTTTGGATGGAAGCTCACATTTGATCTTTGGGGACTTTTTAGGATTTACTTTGCATGCTATGAGGAACTAATTCTGAAAATATTTCTTAGTTATAAATTTTTGGTGCAAAAAATCCTAATTTTACTGGGCTAATACGCGATATTTAAATATGTGTGAAACTATACTAACTCTCTCTCTTACTACACATTCAAAATGAAAATTGTTTCGGAATTTTAAAAAATCTTTCTTCAATGCGAGAAAACCATGCAATACAGGACAAAAGTTTTGACGTAGAATGTGAGCAAAACGAAATTGCTTTATGAATATTTTTTTTTTTAATTCAATGGCATTTTGTGGACTGTCCAAAAAAAACATTAGATTGTCCACAAAACGTGTTTGTTTTGGCTAATTTGATTGTATTTTTTCTTTGTTTCTACATTGGAAAAACTCAAAAAATGTTACATTAGCAAAGGTGAGAAAGTTTGAAGCAAATCTATTTCCAAATCCAAAAGGTCGATTTAATTTGTAAACTTTGAACGGAAAGACCTCAGGCATTCCCGTATATTCGAGCAGCACCTTTTTCGGAGGTCAAAATATACTAGCAAAGCAGCGCAACTGACAGTTTCTCAGCATTTGAGTCATATTTGACTCTAATCCTATAATATACAGAATGTCCCAGTTTAACCGGCAAGACCTTTATTTTCGCAACCGTTAGTCTTAGGCAGTGATGTTCCTATCAATTTTTCTGAAGGTCTCTAGATTTTTGGGCGATTCAAAAAAACTTTTTTTTCAGCTAGAGTCCAGTACACCCCCTATTTTTTTAGACTTACTAATAGTATTATGCTGTCAAAGTTTTAGTTTCTTACTCAAATTTTAAGAGGGTGATCAATGACCCCTTGTTTTAACATTAGCCGTAGCATAGAAAATGTCAAAATTTTTGAAAAATTTTATTTCGCCAGGTGTTTTTTTTTTTTTTTATAAATAATTATTTTTTGCAAAGTATATGCATATTACTCGTGCATATTATAATATGTAGCATTGTTTTTCAGTTCAATGTATTTTTAACCCCCCCCCCCCCCCCTCCCCATACTTATGATGTCTGGGGGAGAGGTTGAGCACCCTCTTTCAGTTAAAATAGGAAGCTAAAATTCTTCCACTCTATTACTACCCACGAGTCTAAAAATATTGAAAGGTGTCCTGTTATCTAGGAGAAACTTTTTTTTTACATGTATTTTTGAACCACCCTAGTATACTCCCAGTAATCCATTACGCACAATATGTGCATGCGATCATATACATAATTTGTCATAATACGAACATCTTTGAAGTTTGAGGGTATACGGTATGTGTCTAAAAAATGTTTGAGAGTATACGGCGCGGCGTACATGAAGTATACCCTACGGGAATACCACTGGTCTTAGGTGAATAAATACTATTCGTGAAAAAGTACAAAATCTAACTTTTTTACCCATGGGTCCTCATCATCAAGTGTAGGGAAATAATCTTTATTGAAAAATAATACCAAAGCAAAAAATTTTAAACATTTCAACCAAAATTCAAGGAGATATTCGAGTTCAAAATTCTAAGAAACCCCCCCCCCCCCGTGCCAAAAATAAGTTAAAACACATCTCCCTTTTAAAACCTGTGGTGAAGTAAAAATAGCGTATAAAGCATGATACGATGGCATATGGGCGATTCTCTAGAAAAGTACTATTTCTTTTCCCCAGCTCATAGCCACCTCAGAAAAGTGTTTTCCACTTTGTTTCTGTTTTATTTATTTGTCAACGTCTCAAAAATAAAATAATATGTGTTTAACAGAGCTAAATATAACTTTTTTTATGTGGAGGCTTAATATAAGTGCTAAAATGTCTTTGCCATCCTTTGTTCAACTTATAACAAAATTAGTACGTATAAACAAAAATATTGTTATATTTCAAATTTTTAACAACATATAAATATATTAAGTGAACCTTGGTTCAAAATATGTGTAAAGTTTTAACGAAGGTCACAGTATTTTATTTCTTGTTAGGTGAAATACGTTAAAATGTTTATACCATCCATCGCAAAAATTATTAATTGTTGATAGTAAAGATAGACTGAGGATAAAATGATACTAAATGCATTACTTTTTATATTTCAGATGATTGGTTTTTGAAAAGTTTTTAATCTTTAATAAAGTTTAACTTTTTCAAACAGGCGAATGCTTCAAAAATTTAACAGAAACTCACTAGGAAAATTAGTTGAAGAGAACTTAAAATTTTTTGAAATTTTAGTAGCACTTTTAGTATATTTATTTTGATTTTGGACAATACATTTCACGAATTAATTAATCAGCAGATTCATGAATTAAAATCAAGGGAGAAAATGCATTCATAAAATTTGTCAAGTTTACAAATTTAACCTATAATCCTCAATATTTCTAAAATAAATGAAACTGTTTTGTGTGCCATTGCAGTTTATGTCTTTTCATCCATAAGCTCATTACTTGAAGAAGCATTGAAGAGGGCTGCTCCTTGTAATGCCGAAACACTTGTCTGCAGTGATCTGTAATTTGTGCGTTTTGAATTTTTGCGTTTGTTGTTATTTCTTACTTTAAGTATTTTGTATTTCTTTAAAATGCTAAACTGCATCCCTTGTGAAAAGTTGAAAAATTTAAAATTTGGAGTGCACAATTTGTCGCATATAAACGATAGCTCCAATAAATAAATAAATAAATAATATGAAGGAATAATAAAAAAATTCTTTTAGAAATAAAAAATCTTCTAAATGGGGTTTTCTTCTCAATTAAATATCTTGTTCCAGATTAGTGCCATTAAAAAACACAGATCTGTTAGAAAAAAAACAATTCCGTTCTCAGAAAAAACACCCTAATTAAACAGCGTTGCAATCCTCGTAGGCTACATCTTGAAGAGAAAGTTTTGAAAAGTAGAGCTTTTGCTATACTTTTGCAGTTCTAGATTGTGCTGCCGTCTAGTGTGTGAAGTCTTAAACAACATTAAAATTTTTATACACTTAATTTGGATTGTTTCAGTTTTTCAAATTTTATGCTCTAAATAGTTATTTCAAACACAGGACTCAATCCTGAAACGTTCAGCAACAAAATTTCCAGTAATTTTTTTTCTAAGAGTAGCACTTTTTTTTTTTTTTTTGACTTAACTTTGCGTGTAAGTAAAACTGATAAATATTACAAAAACTGTCCACAAGATTTTCTTTTATTTTATTCTGTTGTTATAATTTTTAGACAAAGTAATCATTCAATAAGTTTCCTTTGCAAAAAGAACATAATTTAACTTTGCCCAGAGAATTTTTAGTGTTGTTTATTTTCCTTTGCTCACTACAGTCCTCTCGATCAGCCTTATAACTCGAATTTTCCCTCATATCTCGAAGTTTTCATTCTGTCCGAAATAATTTGTGCTTTCAAAACAAAATTGTCTCTATAGCTCAAATGCATTCCTCTTAAGACGAAGTTTTTACCAAAGTCTCGTTTTCATTTTACGCATAAAATAAAGTCAAAATAATATTTTTTTTTTTTTTTTTGTTTTGTTTTTCCAAACACAGGTGTTCTAAAACTTTTCAGAATTATGGAACCCTTTGAAGAGTTTGAATTTTCTCACGGCACCATTCCTAAGTGCGTCAAATAAGTCTTACCCTAATTTTGGATCCTGTAGTGCATAGAGGATTCCATTGTTAAGGTTCAAAAACTAATATATTTCTCCTTTGCTATTTAATTGCTCCAGCGTTTTGCTTTTTCATATTCGTCAGATGACTAATAAAAACTAAGAAAAATATAAAACCTGATGAAAATTTAAGCTTCAATTGTTTCTCCGCAGTTTTAGCAACGAAAAGCGATCTGGCCTTATTAGGAACATAGGCCCTAATAAAGAAGACTCTGAGCAAAGATTACTTCAAGCAAAGTAGAAGACAAAAACGCCAAAAAATACTATCGAACTAAGACGAATTGTAAGTCTTTAATTCATGGTACGATCCAAAAGTAATGAGCCTTCGTTTAAAAAGTCATTATTGAGCTGATCGGTACAACTGCCAAATAGTCTTAAAAATAGGCACCTCCTGTAAACATGTACTTCTGTTGGCGGCTTTTCCAGGACTCCCTTAAGTCCTGTTTCGAGGTATCTGCAAGGGCTGCCTTGACACGTGCTTGGATGTCCTCGATAGAGTCGAAATGTTTCCTTTTCAGAGCTAATTTTAATAGTGGAAACAAGAAGAAGTCAGGAATTCACAAGCCCGGACTGTAGGGCAACAGACTAGGGCAACACGGGAGCGTTGACTCGGACCTTCTTTAATCAGAACTCTCGGCACAAGTTTAGCGCAGACTTTCCGCATCTGCAACTTCTCCGTAGCAATGAGTTGCACCGCTGTTTCCGATAAGTCCAGGGCTTTTGCTACTTGGTAGAGACTCAAACACCAGTCCGTGTTCAAAAATGCACACACTCGTTGCAAATTTGCTTTAGTCGTCGAGAACGGGCGTCCAGACTGGGGCTCGTCAGTCACCACTTCCCGACCTTACGAAAGGCCTCGTGCGATTTTTCTACTTGCGAATAAGACAGACACTCAGTCCCAAGTGCCTGTTGAAACATTGTGAACGTTTCGGAAGGAAACATAATTTGATCTATTTGCGTTGCTCTGACGAACTTTTCATATCGCCGTGTCACGAATCACCGTATAGGGCTTACTGTTAAGGCCGGTGGTGCCGCTCAGAAAGCTTGGAGGCAACTGACCTGCGTTGCGCTGTATAGCAACCCCCCCCCCCCTTGCCCCGTCGCTGTCAAGCGGAGCGAGCTGCAGGGTGTGCATGCGTCAGTATAAAGTGAGGCTCATTACTTTTGGATCGTACCATGTATATTAAACCACTTTGACAACCTCAAAAACATTTCCAAAAATACCATGTTTATTTCAAAGATCAATCGTCATATTCGGAGGCCCTGATAATTCGCTATTTTGTTATTTGTCACTCATTGGCTTAATTCGTGCATATATATGCCGCACTAGGATCAAAGGGCGCGGCGGTGCTAAGAAGTCGAACCACGGCCTTTAAGGCCAATTACATTTTTACTATTCTCGGTTATCAAAACACGGGGGGGGGGATGACAGTACGCAGAAACATTTATCGTTGTGAATTCATCAACTCATGAATAAGACTATAAGAGCAATGAACAACTTGTTTTATACTGGTAACTTACAGTGAACCGTCTAGAAGCAAAGCATGCAGCAAAATTAAATCAGGTAGTTTTTAGATCACTCTTCTGTGACAACTTTTGCCTGGTTATTAAAAACTACTTGTTTTAATGAGCCGAATTTCATTAGTTCGGTCTCTTTTGTAAAATCCACCTACGATACTGATAGCAAGGACAATTAGTGGCACCCCTCGCCTCTTCCTACGGCACCTAAAACCTCCCTTAAGTTCTGTTTCGAGGTCTGTGCAAGAGTTGCCTTGATATGTGCTTGGATGTCCTCGATAGAGTCAAAATGCTTCCTTTTCAGCGCTAATTTTAATCATGGAAACAAGAAAAAGTCAGGAGGCCACAAGCCCGGACTGTAGGAAGGCTAGTGCAACACGGGAGCGTTCACTCGGACCTTCTTCAGTCAGAACTCTCGGCACAAGTTTAGCGCAGACTTTCCGCATGTGCAACTTCTCCTAGCAATACGTTGCACCGTTGTCTCCGATACGTCTAGGGCTTTTCCTACTTGATAGAGACTCAAACACCAGTCCGCAGGGTGCCGCGGTCCCCTGCAACGCATTGCTTTAGGTTATCAGCTTGAGTAAGGGGGACAATTTAATTACAATAGTGTTCTTCAATGTGCACAGAGTTGCGAGAATGCGTGAAAAGTAGACGATTTGGTTTCATTTTGCCGTGACTGACGACCTTGTAGTTCATTGTTGAATAATCTTTGACAAACTGGAAATTTTTCCAAAATTTTAAACAAGTAGCCTTTACATATAAAAGCTATGCGAACTGATGTGTAGAAAAAAAAAATGGTCTTACGACAGAAACAGTAATCAATACTGCTTAAAGAGCTATGGTTTCATAAAC
This sequence comes from Uloborus diversus, assembly GCF_026930045.1. Lineage (NCBI taxonomy): Eukaryota > Metazoa > Arthropoda > Arachnida > Araneae > Uloboridae > Uloborus > Uloborus diversus. Next base: position 49,545,270 of record NC_072732.1, read on the forward strand.
AACAAGGATTACAAAGTTGAAATGGCCGACGAATGGAATCAATTTATCTTTCTTGGTGTGGACTGGGTGGAAATGAAGGATTTCTTGAATATTGAGGAAAATGTTATTACATGTGAATCTATGTTATTCCTGGAGAAGCGGCTAGTGCAGATTCTGTTGAGAAGTCTTTACCACCTTAAACTAATCAGTAAGCATTGGATTTTGCAAATATTTAGCTGGAAAATTCCGAAAACATGGATCACTGGAATTATGTTTAAAAACTTAATGATGTTTTCAAATGCTGTAAAAAATGTAAGCAGCCAGTTTCTTAGAAAAGGAATTTTAATAAAATTTATTCTCTGTAAAGATTTTTTTTTTTTTTTTTGTAATATCAGTAATTAGGTTTTTTTTTTTTTTCAAACAATAAGCGTTATAGTCTATCTATTATGCAATATTCCTGAAAAAGAAAATAAAAAGAATGGCATCCGCCGAAAACTCCAACCACCGATTACTCGAAGGTCGATTACCTCTCCCTTGGGAGTTCGAGTTGTCGAGTGTTGACTGTGTATTGAACACTGATTATTGGCAGATATCTCCTTGAATCTATACATGCAGAGAATACTAAATATTATTTTGCTCCTGAGCCTTTTTTTTTTTTTTTTTTTTGAGCAATCACGATTGCTTATTGCTTTCATTTGAGCGTCCTTGATGTCAGGTTCCTTTTTCAGAATTGACCAGGGGCCTCTGCAGCACCGCCGTCCTCCGGAGGACGGAGCTGCTCCTCTGGTCCTAACCTCCACTAGCAGCACTGTCCACCGGAACCCCCTCCTCCTAGGCGGTGGCGTCCATGTCCTGCATACACACACCTCTACATACAAACACATCTACATACACACATGTAACCGCCCAGGAGAAGGGGCAGGCTTGGGAATACATGTGAGACGTTTCTAGAAACAATAGCCTCCAATGAGTAGGTTCTTGTGCAACTCGTGATTGCGAAAAACATAATTCGAATTCAAAGTGTCTGAATTCAAATTTGATAAATTATACACACACACACACACACACATATATATATATATATATATATATGTTTCATTCTGCTTTTATATGTTACGTTTTTTCTTTTTATTATTATGATTTATTTAGTTATCACTTTCGCTATAAATATACGCTGGAGGCAGGCGATCACTACAGATCATTGTGATCGCCTATCGAATTTCCTTAACTGGCTAATTTTATCGGACGATTCGGCGAATTCGGGAGCAAGCGTGCATTATTGCTTTTTTTTTTTATAATTATTTATTTTAATGATGCAGAACTTTTCTGCTCGTAAAATGCAGGTTTGTGAGCAGTCCACTTTATCATTCGGAAACATTCGTATTTTCATTTAGCAAATTGTATTTTCAATTAGCCCCCCCCCCCCCCCCTCCCCCTTCAAAAAAAATCAAGTTCGGGGAGACTCTGATGAGAGGGGCACTTTTTTTTTCCTTTCACACGGAGCAATGGAGAAACTCAGTATAGGCTAGGCTCCTCGATTTAGAACCTCGTATTTTGTTAAAACAGTGCACTACAGGTGTCAGCAACAGAAGACAAGTTTAAGTCCTCGGCAAAAAGAGCTTCTTGATGGATAAATTATAGTACAAACTAATCGGTGCAAATCAAAAAGTCTTTCGGAAATAACCGAAATTATCATGCGTTATTCGTATAACCCACCCCCCAAATATGCTTATTTGCGCATTGTCTCGAATGTCAGTTTTCATTCAAAGCTAATGCATTAATGCAGTATTGCATTTCAAGCACTTCCTCTGCTCTGTACAAACCTCCGTACGCATGTCTACATTTCTAGATAAATGTTATTATACTGTCCATATTTTGATGCAATGTAATTTAGAATAGATTATAAATTGATTTCAAGTGCGATTAAAAAAAAAAATCTTCGAATGAGTTGGGATTTTAGGGTCATACAAGATTCCTAAGAAGTATTTTCTCGATTTTTGATTTTTTTTTTCAATTAAATCTTCGTTTGTCACTCGTAATTCTCCGCTTATCACAGGCCAACGATAGCCAACCCATGCCTTGGGTTGACTATTTATCGATTAGATTTTAAAACAGTGAATAGTTTTCAGATTTAATTTTGATTATATGGCATTCTAAGAACTCCTGGAGAGTTTTACGTTGACGTAAAAAAATACGCTTATACGCATTTTCTTCTAATAGGGTAAAGTTTTATTAAACACTAGCCGCCTGCGGCGACCAGCTGGCTCTCCTTTTTACGCCATTCGCCTTATGCAAGCAGCCACCTACAGCGGCTGTTTGGCTAACTTGTCAGTCACCTTTTTATGTCAAGTTTACCACCTTCGGCGGCTGTTTAAATAAATTTGGCAGCGGTATTAATCAATTTACATCTATATTTTTCAATATTAATTTGAATAAAGTATTTTCCATATCTATCTCTAGTTGCGTTTTGTGACATTCATCTTTTTACGCCAAGATCGCCGCCTTCGGCGGCAATCTACCTTTTCGATCTATTATCCATTTCTATTGATTTTAACCTCCCCGCTTATTCCGTAATAAAAGCAAAGATCACCCAAAAAACCGCTTTTCTTAATTAATGAAATCGTGCAAAAAAAAAAGTTCTCTCCTTTATTCACTGTAGTGTGCAAAAAGTAGTGTTTGCCAAAGAAAGAAATGTTGTTTTAATTGAATGAAATGTGCAGAACTTTGTAATGTAACGTAGTTTTGATACAGCAACACGTCCGGCCGGGGGTGGGGGAGGAAAGAGAAAAAAGAAATAAATGGGGGCAATCCCTAAATAAAATGAAAAAAGGAAAGAAAAAAAGCAAGCGCTGCCGGAAGATCAGAAAAAAAAAAAAAAAACTTTGTAGCGATTAAAGATTCGATGTCACAGTATCGAATCGAAATCCAGGGTGTGACTTCATAGATACGAGAAGCATGTTTTTTCGACCTATTCGACTGACGCGTGAAGATTTGATGATGTTGTTTTGTATTAAAAAAATTTTAGAAAAAAAACTATTGCGTATTTATGAAAAAAAAAAAATTCTTCTAAACACTTTTTGAGGGGTGGGCTAGGCAAAAAATAAAACCTAGAAAAAAGCGCAAAATAAAGGTTTTTTTCAAAAATTTAAAAAAAAAAATAGAAAAATCGGTTGATCTGCTTTCATGTTTTTCTCATCATGTTAGGAATTAAATTTGCTACAATTTAGTACAAAAAATATTTTTCTAGCGCAATTGGTTTGGTTGCTGTGGGGTAAAAAGAGCTAAAAACTGCTAAAAATCACATAAAACATTAAATAACTTTTTTTCCAATTAAAATATCAAAAATCGAAGCCCAAGGTGCACAGCACACCGTCGGCAAAAGTTGCACCTGCATACCAAATTTCATCTTTCTAGACCTTACCGTTTTCCCTGGATGCGCGTCACTAACACACACACACACACACACACACACATACAAACACACATACAAACATCTTGTTTTATTATATGTATAGAAGAAGATTTATAATAAAAAATATTTGCGGGAATTTAAAGTAGTAGTATTTATAATTTGCAATAAGATAAGTTTTTGTTTTTGACATAGATGGCAGCACTACATTTACAAACGGTTCGTTTGATGTTGCGGAAAAGAAGAGCAGAATCGTGTTAAATTAAACTTGTTTTTTTTTTTTTTTTTTTATTTCTCTGAAACAAGGCTCAAAGTAATGAATCCGACGATCTGGTCTTTCTCCAAAGCATAAGAGAAAAATAATGCAAAACAAAACCATAGAGAGAGAGGAAAGAAAAACAAAAAAACAAAAAAATGTTTTTTAACAAATACAGTTTTTAAATGTCGGGGAAAGGGGGGGGGGGATCGGCATAAGTCTGTCAACTTCCGACAAATGATCATGTTTTTGAACTTTTCACGTCTTTCGCTCCTTCAAAAGAAAGTTAATGGTTCATACAATGCTCCCTTCCTCTCGAAAAAAAGATAATGCATATGCCTAAGAAATTTCGAAAACTGAAAAAAATTAGGGGGCGCCCTTTTCAAAAAAAATGGAGTATGATGTGGGAAAACGGAGGTTATATTTGGATTCAGGAGGTCATTTTACATAAGAATCAGCAAGAATGGTGGAAGAAGGATTTGGAACGGATTTCGCAAAGTTTTTTTTTTTTTTTTTTCATCTCCTTTTTTCATAATTTCTTTCTGCAACTTTTGTTTCATACATCCTATCAAAATTACAAATGAATTTCCGAGTTACAATATGACGCTTCCGATTTTATGTACCTTTAATTACTGAAAAGAAAAAGCATTGGTGTTGATCAGGAGATGGCTTATTAATGGATCAGGGTGAGGGCTCACGGACCACGTAGCAGTAAAATATCTTCAAATGTTCAAATGCCTTCCGTTAAGAAAAAGTAGAATGCTATAGTAAATGTAATCGATGATATGTGGCTATAATTTCGACAAAGCATTTATTAAAAACAAAAACTCTTTGCATTTCAAGACTTATGTGAACCTACTTGTAAAACAATGAAAGTACAGTACAACCTCGTTTATGTTGACAACCTAGGACCAAAGACAACCCGAATAATCAAAAATTTGGATAATTCGGGTAGTATTGATTATTCAACCAACAAATCCTTAAATACGCAGACTTACCGTTTATTACGAAAAATAAAATCATGTTTAGTAACATTTTACAGAATTGTTTTCAGGGCAGAAAATATAAAAATATGTCATTTCTTTTCAAATAATTGGTCCCCTATGTGCCTATGTCTTCCGTCTCAAACACGCGTGGCGTTCGAATGAAGCACCGTAACACCAAAGCTTTATCATTAATAGATTAAAATAAAAAACGACGGTTCAGCAAACTTGTAATTAGGCTCTAGCTGGCAAGATTTGACGTTATTTATGCACACCCAATTTTTTTTTAAAGTATACATATTTTATCCGGATTATCCAGATCAACGGGGGCCGAAAAACGAACTTCTATTATACTTTTTACATAGGATTAAACTAAAGTCTACTGCTCATTCAATTCAGTGCCCTCTAATTGTAATATGTTTAAGAGAAATTCATTTTTAAAGTATTTTTTTCTTGGTGTAAAAGATATCAGTAAAAAGGTATTATACAACAGTTTGACTCTGATAAATTAACTGCCGATTCACTGAAGCTTGAAAGATTCCATTTTACTAAGATAAAGGAAGAGGAAAGTCGGTTTGCACTGCGATATTGCTTGTTGGAGTAGTGCAAATCTAAGGATTTCCCTTTTTTCAATTCAAACATGAATGAGTATGCCCAAGGTCAAGAGCCACACACTATAAGATAAAAGAACTATTAAGACGAATTCCATCAACAAAACGAGCGTATTTATTATTATTATTATTATTATTTTATTTATTATTATTATTTTTTTTTTTTTGATGTATTGCGTGATGAAAGTAGCTATTTATGTGACAAGTGTACGTACTGTACAAATAATGTACTAACAGCATTTAAAAAACTAGGAAAGGGAAAAATTCAAATTTATCGTAGCTCTTGACCGTATAATAGTAAAAAAGAACAGCCAATTTCTTTCTTTTGGTGAATTAGATATTGTTCTTAAGAACACAGTTATACTTTACGTTATGAAACAGCAAAAAGGAAGTTTTTGATATTCTAATAATATTTCAAGACTACTAATTCTGTAACGCATCATCTAAATTTTCATCGTCGAATCAGATTTGAAGACTTCCAAATTGAACTTGAAACGAACTAAATGCGTATAAGCATTTGTAAGGTATTGGAAAAACACAAAAACAATCAATATAAAATCGTTTTAATGCACAACATTTAAAAACTAACAACTATGCATATATATTGGTCCATTGCGAGAATTTTAGAATTCATAATAAAATACACAACAGTTTTTTAAGGCAATATCACAACAATGAATAATCCGAGACTTCGTGCATACAGTTCATTATATTAACTGGTAGTTGACGACCAGTTTTACCACGCATTACAACGTTAGAATGCGTATACGGGGAAGAAGCTGGCCTTTTGAAATAGCCACTGTCAACAAGTAGTTCTCGAATTCCATCAACAGAACGAGCGTTTGATATTTTCCTGGTATCCTGACACAAGACTCCAGAAGTTGCACAACCTATGTCTAAACTAGCACTATGCAGACTGTCACCAATAGAAGACAACTGGGACACACCTAATTGGGATGGCTTCAGTGGAATGGACAAATTTAAAGAGTCAACAAAGTTTTCACACGAGGGTGCATCATCACTCAGAGGATCAAACTCTGTGCAGATACTCGAGATATCACGTGTTTCAAGTTCTTTCGCACCTTTCCAGCATAGATGGCCATTTACTAATTTGGCACCCTCTTCCTTGCCAATGACACCGATGGCTGACGTTTTGCGCGAGGCAAAGCCCCAGTTCTGAAATGTCGTTTGGCTGCTTTGACCACTAAGGTTTGGAACGGACAAACCAGAATTCAGTGTGGGCTGATAAGCAAAGGGAGATTGAACTAAAGTCGATGCCGACGAGTAATTTGGACCAGTTGGCGTGGAAAAATCTACAAGGTCTTTGGAATGATCAGTTGTATGGCTAGAATGAGAAAATGGTTGTTCTGGTTGATAGCTGCTGTTCAATGGAATATCCGTAAAACTTCCCGTGTCATAAACATGCCCATAATCAACAGGTTCATTTTGTTGTAATTTGGACTTAGCTTGGGCTTCCGTCAAAAGCATAGCAGGAAGACTTTGCGTTTTGGAGAAATCTCCATAACCTAAAGGGGAATAAGGCGAAACGGCATTAAGATTAGAACGTTTATTATATGCATTTGCTATACCAGGTTCCCTCCAATCTTCTGTACTACTCATTCCGAAGTTTTTTACACAGGAATCATTGTCGACAGGTTCTTCTAAGGCACGAATTCTATCTTTCAGCGAAGCAATTTCTAAGTTTCTTCTCTCTAGCGTTTCTTGCATAGACTGTTTGGCCTCTAATGCATCTTTTAATTCTGCTTTTAAACGGGATTCTACTTTTAACCAATTTGCCATTCTAGATGGCTCATTCTGTTCTAGTTTGGCCCGAAGAATATCGTTCTCCATCACATACGTTAAAAGTTGCTTCTGAAGTTCTAATACGTTCGTTTCTTTCAAAATAGATGAAACTCGTCTGCGACTTTTCTCACTAAACTGGAGATATTTTCTTTTGACATTCGCTTTTTCTATGTCTACCATAAAGCCTTGAGTTTCAGCTTTGAATTTCGAGTCACCGATAATTTGTATTTTCTCGTGTAGACTACGGTTTTCCGTCAAAGATGCATCCAGTTGTTGTTGCACTTTAAGTTTTTCTTTCATTACAGCTTCGGTAGCAAGTTCCAGCTTAGCTAACCGGGACTTGAGTTCATCTCGCTCAGCCCTAACCTCAGACAATTGTCTCTGAGTATCTACTTTTTCAAATAAAAGGTTGTCCAGCAACAAATTATTGGAATGTTCATTCATTTCAGGTTTTTGGCTCGCTTTTTCTGGTGTAACACTGCCTTCAACCTGCTGAAGAAGTACTAAACTCTTTTGGTCAATCAAGTCCAAAAGTTGTAAAAGCTCATCATTTTCCTCCGAGCTTTTACAAGGCTCTGTGTGAAGAAGACTGCTTTCACTTGCCCCAATGCCACTGTCCTTATTTAAGCTGTCGCTTTTGGATAATTCGGTTTTAACAGTTGACGAACTTGACCGACTGCTAGCAACTTCTTTTGCTGAAATCTTTTCTGATGAATGGGATATTGCTTGAGCACCTTGCTTGGTAGGAGTCAAATGCTTATTAACATCGTCAATAGCCCGCATCAGACGTTCTTGAAGACTTTCAAGGACTGCCATTCGGGACTGAAGTGCCTGTAATAGCAAAATTTCAACGTTATGTTTTTTACTCGTCAGCAAATATTTTACAGACAAACAAAATAAAACTGAGTTTTCTTAAAACAAATTCATGTGATAATGCAATCTCAATTATAATGTTCTTGTTTTCCTACAAAATATTATGTTTGTAGAATAATAAATAGAACAGGATAGGTTTGCATTTTATAGAAGGCATGCTTTTTCTTAATTTAATTATTACTTTTTTTTTCGAAGAAAGTTTTACAAAAAAATCCGTATATTTAAAAGAAAGGATTACGCTATTTGAGGTAAAATTATTTATTCATTATACCAGCCATATTTATACTCTCAAGTTTGTGAAAATTGCAAGAACATGAAGGACTCATTGGAATGGAATAAAACCTTCTGCTCATAGTCAATAAACGATCAAAATTACAGATCAATGAATCAATGCTAATTTCATTGTCATCTTCCATCTTTTACAAATACGTATCAGAGTTGAGGCATTACGCCCCATGTGGGCACTGATTTCTCCATACGTAAGTTCGCCCTCGCGCATGCCGATCATGTAACCCTATTCGAACTCCGTTACTCGTTCGTATGACGCTCTGTGTTTTGGACGTGGCATATAGAGTACTAGAGAAACATCTACCATCGGCAGATAATCATAGTATCAAAAAACCGTTACAGCCCTTTATGTACTGAGTCTACGCCGCAGTTCAGAGGGCGTTTCTCAATCCACGCATGCGCGACGTCTCTGTAATTCTAATCATTTGCATATCTTATCCTGCTGTACATTTCCTGTGAATTTCTATTCATTTGCATAACTCCTTCTTGGTGTTACAATTTTCACAAACATGAGTGTACATTATCTCTTTATCGAGGGTGCTGCAGTAACGGAATTAATTTAATCAACAAAACGAAACTTACACACTTATAATAGAACATGACCATTTAAAAGTGTCAAAAAATATATTGCAGTCAAGCATTTTGCTGGCTACAGCATTGCCTAAAATGTCACAACTCAAGCCACTGAAGAACTTTTACGATTATTCAGCAAAATGACTGAGTAAGGTGAACAAATCAAAGTAGTGGCCAGTGCTTAGTAGTGCTTCAGTAGTGGGCACTTCAAGCTTTATATTCGAAAAAATAGGATTAATATTTTCCCAATGGATTCAAACGTGCGAGAGGTAAGACTTCCTGCAAGTTTGATGAACTTTTAAATCCATTGGGAGACCTGGAGTCCCATTTTTTCAAATATAAATCTTGAAATGGCCACTACTGAAGCACTGGTCACTACTGGTGTGTTTATCTTACATAATGCAGAAATAGAAAATATTAGTGTTGTTGACATAAACTTACGTCAGATGTTTTTAATTGCAGTTGAATCCTGAGTTTGAACGTAGTTTTGTTATATTTGGGTGTTTTTTATGTACCACACTGTTAAAAATTTTCCGGAAAATTTACGGTAATTGTTACTGGCATCCATGTTGCCAGTAAATATTACCGTAAAAATCAAATGTTACTGTAAAATTTTACGGTTTCCTCGGCGTACGGTTTCCTCCTTCCGTTGCGTATGGAAAGAAGAAAAGTAGAAGTCTAACGTTTTCCATGCTATGCTTCCTGTCACAGCGCTAATGTCACAGTAAGCCACAGTAACCAATTGGCGCTGGGATCGCTAATTTCTCCGGTATAAATTACCAAAAAATTAAGCGATGCTGTAAGTCCGCCATTTTACCGTAACAATTACCAGAAAATCTTCCTTAATTTTTAAGAGTGCAATCATTCATATGAAAACATTCAAAAAATAAATCTTTCGTGCAAATTCTAATATTATTCTCGAGCTTTTAAAGGGCTTTGTTTTGGCTTCGTGAAATTAAAAACGACATTTTCCATTCCTTTTGGTGCAAATTAGTCAACTTTTTCGAAAGTGACATAAATAACTTGTGTAGAAAGAACGACAAAACAAGGTGAATGCCGTTGCAAAAATGATATCCGTTGATTTTACAAATGCGTGTGGAAAGAAGAAAGGTAGAAGTCTAACGTTTTCCACGCTATGCTTCCTGTCACAGCGCTAATAAGAATTGACTTACGCAATGTATACAGACAACTCTTATTAAAAGTATATTCAAACACGATTTAATCTACTGATGACTGAGAAAGTTCTAGATGGGTCACGCAAATATCAGTAAGAAAACTTCACACGCAACCTTGTTATTGAAAGCTGAGCATACAGGAACGAGTTGTCAGAAATTCGGCAAAGCTCGCAATTTTATTGTTTGATTTTCTTACAAATGAAACGTTTAGCTAGAAAAACCATGAAATTTGAACCGTTGAATGCAGGTTAGAAGGAAATGCTTGGAATTTTAAGTGCTTGAATTTTTTTCCCCTTTTTTTTTTTTTTGAGGGGGAGGGTCAAAAATACGTAAGTTTGGTAGCTTTAATTTAAAGGAAAAGTGATCCCCCATTTTAAAAAAAAAATTTTTTAAAAAAACCAGTAAACTCCCGATTATTCCGATACTATAGGATATCGCGGTAACCGCGGATAAGCGAATTCGCAGATAATCCTCAAATTTGGTTAAAACGACGGTAGTGGCCGTGGGCAGGTAAACGGTAGTATCAGCATAAATGGGTTTTCGAGATATTTGAAGAAATATGTTGGATTCAATACTAACATTAGAAAAATGTTGGAATTAGACTTTTTTTTTTTGGGGGGGGGGCCTTTTTTTCTGCGGAAACCAAATAAGCAAGCTTGTACAATAAAACTAACTTACAACAGATGACAAAACTACAAAAAAAAAAAAAATTGCAGCCCTTTACACGCCCACGGCAGTATGCAACAGCTTTGAAAAATGTCAAAAACATTCGCATATTTAGAGTATAGTTAAGACGATAACAGATAACTGTACACTGGCTCCCAAAAGTGTTTGTACACCTACGACTTTCAATGAAATTGGCCATTATCCATTGGTTAGAATTAATATTTCGGAATAGGTATTTTATTATAAGATCTATGATCTATTTTAACAAAACTACATGAAAATTTTTAATAAAACATTAAAACATAATTTTAAAAAAAATCGAAAACAAAAAATTGCCGGAAATTTTATCTCACAAAAGTCTTCGTACACTTTGAAAAAATGTCAAAAAATTGGTAAATAATCTAACTTTTTACAAAGCAATTATTTAGTAGAATATCATACAATATCAACAACAGCTTTTAAACGTCTGGGAGTAGATTTCATTGTTTTTTCTTTCTTTTTTTGTGCAATTTCTGAGTAAGTGTTCAGCCGCACTTCGAGTCTCACTGTTTCTAGTTCGCTTTTCGTTTCAATGGTGTATTTTCGTAATCTAGCTACCAGATATCTCCAAATATGTTCCATTAAGTTTAAATCTGGAGATTGAGGAGATATTTCTAAGCTTAAGGACAATTTTTGAGGCACCAAACGCAAACGTGTGCTTCTTATCGTTATCTTGATAAAAAACAAAGTTGTTTCCGATTACCAAATTTTGGGCTAATAGTTTAAAATTATTTTTTAAAATATTTAAATGAACAGCATGATTTATTATTGCATCAAAAAATTCCAAATTTCCAGGTCCTGATGCTGTTATGCACCCTCACACAAGAACACCTTCACCGTCCTGATTAACTGATCCAACTAAGTTCTTAAGATTAAATTCTTCATTTTTTCTTCTCTTGACAATTATACAACAATTTACCCAAAATATTAAATTTATTTTCATCTATAAGTAAGACGTTGTTCCAAAACGTTTTGAGCTTATTTATCATTGATTTTACGACGGAAAGCGTAAGCTTACTGTTTTTCGCAGGAACAAGAAATTTTTTGCGGGAAGAGGTCCCATTAATCCAGCTAACCAAAGAACTTGACGAACAATTTTACGTGAAAACTAAACGTAAAATGTTTCATTCAATTCTGCAGAAACTTTTTCAGCACTCAAATGTGTATTTTTCATAATTTTTTTAACTGTAAACCTCCGATCACGCTTTGTTAACTTTGTCAGTTGACCTTTTCTTCCCTTGTTTTCGATCCGATTCTTGTCTTTAAAGCATTTTAAAGCCCTTCACTATGGAATGGTATAAATTAACTAATTTAGAGATATTTCAAACCAATTTATGGCTATTGTGAGGGGAAAAAATCAAATTTCGAATCATGTTTGTTGTTTTCTACGCATACCTGCCATTTTAAAATAATAAGCAGAATATTAGGGAATAAATAAACAAAAAATTGAAGGCAAATGACTTTATAGTATCATTACAATGCAAAAATAATTTTAAAAAAAACCATACATGATAATGTTAATTATGAATTTATTCGAAAATATTTCAGTGTACGATGACTTTTGTGGCGTATCTTTTCTCTGTCTCTTCGTTTTCTGAGAAATTTCAAAAATAAAATGTGGCAATATTTAGAAAAAAAATTACTGGGTTTTATTCAGAATGGCATAGGAATGGTGTGAAAAAAAATTGGACTTCATATTTGAATTCAGTTTTGCATTATTTGATTTTACTACAAAATTTCAAGGTGTACGAACACTTTTGGGAGCCACTGTATGTAAATATTTATTTATTATTATTTTTTTTCACGAACCCGGTTTTTACGAGAACTCGGTAAGAACGAGCAAATATCACGGTCCCTTCGCTCTCGTTTTAAGCGAGTTCGACTGTACAAAGTGTTGTATTAGAATTTTCAATTCGTGTTAAAATAAAAAAGGCTCTGGGGTGTTTGAGGGGGGGGGGATCCTCTAAAAACTCCTCGTGGTGCCCTTGGGGTTTTTTCTCTTCCATTGAAACCATTTTCAGTTTCCAATGTTTGCGAAGTCTTTAGCGAATATTGTAACAATGGAGAAAAATTTGATGAGATAGATAAGAATCAAAATAAAAATAATAATGCATAATCCTAAATAGTTTTTGTTAAATAAATGTTCTTTACTAGTGCAAAACTTTGTAAACACCCTGCTTTTCATGACTTTCCCTTCGGGTTTCTACCAACACGCGTAATTAAACTTTTAAAATATGAATAAGGTATTTTGCAGTAAGTTACCACCCTAAGCCAGGGATAAGGCAGAAATTACATAAAATAAACCGCCAGCTCAGTTATTTCATCCGAGGAAGGCAATTTCGTGCTTTTTAGCGCTCATCAGCCCGGGATAGAAAGTTACTGAGCTGGAGGCGAAAAACCTCTTAAGGGAGCCAAGAGAGCCAAACAAACTGGTAGCTAATGTAGAACTAACACACCAGACGACTGACCGCAGCACCAAGTAATTTAATATTTAAAGCGAATTAATAGAAAAAATTGTAATAGTTTCCAGCTAGTTAACGGGCCATTCCACTAAAAAATAAACATTTTTTCATACACGTGACAGATCCACATTTCATTTCAAAACGTGTAATAAGCCACTTTTTTTTTTTTTTTTTTTGCCTAAGAAATGACACGTCTATGTGTGGCTTCGTAGGTGAAAAATCTTTGTTACATTTTTAGAATACAGTGAAACCTCACTAAGTAGTCGACCGGTTGATTGGTCACTCCGTTTAAGTGGTAGTTTTTCTTTGGTCCCGAAAAAGTCTCATTCACAGTAATATAAAATGATCCTTCTTTACTGGTCACCAAATTTAATTTTACCCGGTTAACTAGTCACTCAAAAAATGTTTTCTAAAATTCCTTTTCCTTATCGGATCATAGAAAATAATGTCGGACTTAGTTGAAAGGCTGTTTGATAGTAATTTTTCCTTGAAATCTCGATCCTCCTTTCTGGTCGTTCAAAGCATACTTTTTACTGTGACTCTGCTTAGTGCCAAGAGTATGAATTAAACTCCTTTCAGCAAGACATACAAAATCTAATACCTGGAGAAAGTTAGTCAGTATTTAACATCCGTTCAAGGAACTAGAAACACAGAATTTAAAGCTTGATGTATGTTAGAAGAGATCATTCTTTTCCGTAAGCAACAACTTCATGAGTCAACATTGAAGGATTGTATTAATGTGTAACTACATTAAAACAAGTTGTTGTTATTTAGTAATGTATAAGTAATAGAAAATAAAACAAAGTAACTATCATTAGTATTTTTCACCCTTTTTAATATTTCCACTAATTTATAGACATTGATTACATAAGGTATTGTTTTTCTCCCAGAATTCTACTGCTATTCATGAATATTTGTAAGGCTTTTTTTTTCCTTCCTTAATTTCCCACTCTACATAAGTAGTCACTCCGCATAAGTGGTCAAACATTTTTGGTCCCTTGAGTGACGACTTAACAAGGTTTTACTGTATTGCTTTTGGTGAAAAATATCGAGCTGTCATGTATGGGACAAAATATCTGATTTCCTGTGTAATGACCCACTAATAGTTCCTTTTTGAAATTATCGCTTAAAAGTAATTTTCAGGAAAGAAAAGTTTATATGTGATAGATTTTCAACAACAGAATCGAAGGATATATTTTGCTAGAACTAAGAACTCTGAAGCTGATGTCCAAAAGTGTGCCCCACACGTAACAGGTAAATTTCATTAAAAATTACCAATCCGGGCTGATGAGTGCTAAAAAGCACGAAACTGCAAGCCTCGGATGGAATAACTGAGCTGGCGGTGTATTTTATGTATGAGTAGAATAGTCTTTACTAATAATAAAGCTGAAAGTCTCTCTGTCCGGATCTCTGTCTGTCAGAATCTCTGACGCGCATAGCGCCTAGACCGTTTCGCCGATTTTCATGAAATTTGGCACAGAATTAGTTTGTAGCATTGGCGTGTGCATCTCGAAACGATTTTTCGAAAATTCGATGTGGTTCTTTTTCTATTCCAATTTTAAGAACAAAATTATCATAAGATGGACGAGTAAATTACGAAATTATCATAACGTGGAACCGTAACATGGGCACAAGCCAATTGGCGAGATACGAAATTATCAAAACGTGGAATCGTAACATGAGTACAAGCCAATTGGCGAGAAAATTCACCATACATTATTTGTAAATATACAAGTGAATCAAAAGACCTTTCAATTTTTCCATTACGGGCAAAGCCGTCAGTGTACCACTAGTTCAAAATAGAGAAATAGCGGATAAGAATTACCCTGTATGACTGAACATCATATTCACAAAATTCCCTGTGCATGCCCTGAACTGTAGCATCAGTATTAGTAACCCCCATTTAAAATTACCACTAATAATATAAGGTACAGTGAAACCTGTGTAAGTTGACCACTTGCGGTGAACCACTTTAGTGATCTATCTTACAGAGGTTGATTTATATGATAAGGGCTAATGATTAATTCCGTGCCTGAAAAAAGCGGTCAACTTACAAGGGTGGTCAACTTCACAGGTTTTACTGTAATGACATCGATTAAAAAAGCATCGATGTTTAAAATTAAAACATCGATAGTATCGATATACATCTACAACAAAAACATCGATGTTCTGAAATATCGAGAATATATTACAGCTTAGTTTCTCTAATGGTCGTTTTCACGATAGGTCTGAATTCATAACCCCTGTATTTAATAATTTGTATTTAAGACTTTTGAACTGCCGAAGAAACGTTATTAATAGCAATGTAAATTAATAAATAATATTTAAAATTCAGCAATACAAAAGAAAAAATAACTCATGTATTTAAAATATAAAAATATTGAAACAATTTAAAATTACACGAATAATTTTGTAACATGTTTTAATTTTTCACCTGAATAATATGAAAACTGAAAGTAAGTTATTTAATAATTAAAGCTAATCAATAGAAAAAATTGTACAATTTTCAAGCTATATAACGGTTAAACGAAAAAGCAGATGTTTTGTCCCGTACTTAATAGATCTACATTTCGTTTCAAAACGTGTAATAAGGCAATATTTTTTTTTGCTTAAGAAATGACACGTGTATGTGTGGTTTCGTAGGCTAAAAATCTTTGTTTGTTAGATTTTTAGAATATTGATTTTGGCGTAAAATATAGAGCTGTCACGTGTGAGACAAAATACCTGATTTCCTGTGCAATGACCCACTAATAGTTTTTTTTTTGAATTATCGCCAAAACGTAATTTGCAGAAAAGCAAAGTATATATGTAATCGATTTTCAACAACAGAATGAAAGAATATATTACTAGAACCAAGAACTCTGAAGCTGATGTCCAAAAGTATGTCCCACACGTGACAAGTAAACTTCATTAAAAATACTAATTAACAAATAAATTAGAAAAAAAGTTTGCTTAGCAAAACACACTAGTCAAGTACTTTCACTAGGTCAACAAATTTTTAACTACGAACCCTGATTAATTTGGTATAGATGAAATTATAAAGAAAATTTAGTCCAAACAGTCCCACATGTGACCGTGGAATCACCCTAACACACACTCACAAACACGCAAAGAACGAAAAAAAAAATAAATAAATAAAAAATAAAAAGAACCAAGAGAACGAAAAAAGAAAGAAAAGGAAACATAACGATAAATATTTCTTAGAAGTATGCTTAACTTATAACGGAATTAAATGGAATAATTACGCAAATTACATTCAACGCAAACTTATTATTAATATTTATAGCGGCTTGATGTACATACTAATAACAATGTACATATTAAAAGAAAAAATACAATTTTTTTAATCAAATACTTGTTGAGGGCGAGGGACTTCATTATAGGTTCATACACATCTTAGACGAAAACCATAGCATAAACGTATGTTCACAATTGGGGAAAACTAGTAACATCCAATAGGGTTGTGACTTCTATGTCGATGTTTTAGAAACATAAATGTTTTTGTTAAAATATTAATGTTTTTGCCATTGAAGTATTAAAGTCGATTTTTTAAAAACTTTATCGTCATGTTCGATGTTTTTTTGCTGTCGATGTTCTATACTTTAACATAAAAATGTCATAAATAATAATAATAATACATTCGATGTTCCAGAACATCGACGTTTCAAAACATCGATGCTTTTAGAACAATGTATCCACAACATCGATGTTTTCTCATCGATGTCGGACCTGTAACGATCAATGTTCTAGTTAGCAGTGGGCTGATAAAAAACTTCTACTTTTTCTTCTTCTATCGACAGATATCTATCGAGAACTCCATTTAGTGTAATAGATGTCACAATAACTATTTTATAACGAAGCTTTCACCCTAGTTGCAAACGTATTTCACATTTTCAAGCATGTTCCCAGTTCAGTTAACAAAACATCAAAAAGAACACATCGATGTTAGAAAGAACATCGACTCTAAAACATCGATGGAGAAAATATCGATGCTGTAGCAAAAATATCGATATTTCGAATAACGTTGACATTCATGTCGCATCATTAATATAAAATGAGACAAAACTGAAACAAAAAAGTTTGAATTTAGAGATCTTCAATTTTTGCAATCACGAATTGCGATAGGACCCTTCTCGTTGGGTTTCTTGTTTCGATTAGTGGCTTTTATCGCAACCATAATTTGAATTCAAGATGTCAAAATTCAAATGCAGGACAGGGGCTTGATGCTGAGTGTTATGTGCTCGATACCGGATGTTGTGTGCTGAACATGGGCGCCAATATAGGAGGCAAATGGGGGCACAAGCTCCCCTCCCCCCTTCTTCTTAGAAATTAAAACTTCCTTGACTTTATACTTTTTTCTTTGCAAAAATGTAAAAACATTTCTTATCCAGCTAGTAATGAATGAGTTATTAAAAATGTCTAATTTAAATAACTGTAATCTGTAAATTGGTTTCCATGGGGAAAATAACCTGCAAAAAACCACGGAGGAAAAATCCGAGTCCGCCCCCCCTTCTTAAAATTTTGCATATGGACGCTCATGGTGCTGGATACTATTTTCGCGTAAAAAGGATTGTCTAAAGCAGAGAAGGTTGTTCATAAGTAATTCGATTCCGAGGCACATTCACGCCTGCATTGTAAGCATAGAAAAATAAAATCAAAGGACGACGTCATTCAACGATTCAAGTGAAAACAATAAGCAATTCGTGATTTCTCAAAAATTCACACAGCTTTCTAAAACAATATAATGTCTATCTATGTTTATAGATTTTTAAAAAAAAAGCTATAGTTTTTTCGAACATGTCTTAGTTTTAAAAAAACTTATCCTCAAATTCATCAAATTCAAAAATTCCTCAAACTTCCTCGAGCAAAACGCATTACCTTGATTGAGGAGTTGAAAAGGAAATTGACTGAAATTTGCTGTCGTAAACAAGTGGTGACAAGAAATTGAGGAAAAATTTTATTTCCAGCTCAATTTCGTCGATTTTGCAAATCATGAAATAAAATTACTTCAATATGGAGAAATTAAAATACTAAATTTGATTGCAAAGCAGAAAAGTTATCTTTCCGTTATACGTAGGATCATTAGAATTATCCATAAATATGAAGTAAACATGTATGAAAGTTTTACATTCAGGGCTTTAAATGATAATTCAACAATAAAAGTTCTTTGATTTGATTTAAAAGCTAAATTTTGGTATAAAGCTACTAAATGTTCGACCGTTTCGAATGTTATACCAACATATAGAGAAGTCCTAATAAGGTCAACCCATTAAGAATTTATATAAGTCAAACCTCACCTCAATCATTATTTTCGAAAAATATTTCAAAAATATTTAAAATTAAATAAAAATAAGCAAATTGTTTTACTGTATTGATCTACGACACAAGCAATTAAAATCATTTTCATTCTCATTAATGATAGTTAGCCCGCAAAAGAAAAATTCACGAAAAAAAATAGATTTTCGGTTTAAAAAAATAGCATTACTAATTGTTTTACTTCGATTTTACTTGCAAATGGCAAGGTAAAATACATGTACCGATAAAATAAAAGGTCAATGCAAAAATAGTATGAACTTCAGCGTATTAATCTAGGTGTACTTACACAAGCTGGCACAGTAAAAAAAAAAAAATACACAAAAAAAAAAGTTTTCTGGCTGAAAATGGGGTCGTTTCCAAAATTTTAAAAGTATTTTTTTTCTGAAAGAGCATGCTTAAAAACATAGGATCTGACCATTTTTTAAATAATTTGTTTAAGTTTAATATTTTTTAAAAATTACTTAAATCGGCGCGCTTTCAATGTTTATGCTTCTGTCCGATGACATCACAAATGATGAAATGCCATTCTGCGTTGCCAATCACAGAGCAAAATATTTAATTCGCATCTTTACTCACGTGTATTGGCAACGATATGGTTGATAGCAAGCGTAGAGCGCAATTTTAATTCGCTTCTTGATTATCATAACGTGGAAACACGGTACAAAATGCGCCTAAGAGCATCATTAGTGACGTCATCAAGACCACGCCTTGTTTGCAAAATCGGACATTTTAAAAAATTAATTAAAAAATAACTGTTGGGAAAATGAAAGTTTTTTCCGGGTCCATGTTTTTTTTTTGCTTATTCTATCAATTTTAGTGACAAAAAGTACTACTTTTGACTGAAGGAAACAACCCCATTATATTAGCATGATTTATCATTTTTGATAAGCAGCCCATCGGATAATGCTGAAAGGTTTTCAACGAAACTAACATAGACTTCAAAGATAGATAAAAAAAATTTAGTAGGACTCATATTCCATTTTGCAGTCTTCTTCAGTGAACTTTTTAGTACAGTTTTCAGTAGTCGAAGTAAAAAATTTTAAGTACATAATTTAAATAAACAATTTAAATTAAATTTTAAATTAAAAATTCATTACACTGGCACAGTATAGCCTGTAAAGGCTCTTGGGTCAATAAAACTCATACAAGCATTACACTGTTATGACATGTATTAGTTACTAATACAGTGGACGCCGGTTAATTGAACCAGAGGTTTATTGACTCAACCGCTTTAATTAATCAACTTGTCAAAAACAGAACAAAATCCAGCTTTATTGAATCAGCCGCTTTATGGAATCAAAACTGTTTAGAACAAATGTGATTCATATAACGTCGGCCACTGTATACGTATAAGGTTGATAAAACTATTGCTAAAATTTGAAAATTATGCCAATAAACGTTCATAAAAAAATTTATCAATTTTTAAAAAGCGCATGAAGGGTAAACTTAGCAATTAAAATTATTTTACATGCGTTTCTAATCCATCAATAGATGCATTTTGTTGAAAACATCGTACAATTCCACAGAGTGGCATTTAGAATTCCAATGTCAGTTGTTTACAATTCAGTTTGTAAAATGAAGAACAGGACAATAAGGCACACATTTGGTACAAAAGTTATGCTAGTTGTTTATGATTAATTTTAGTTCTTGAAGAAAAACAAAATTGGGTGCGAAAGTGCAAATGTTGTTTTAAAAGGGAAAATATAATTCATTCACAACGATTCCCTGCATGGTCATTCAAGTTAATTATTCAGGAGCACACAAGACAAAAGTAGTAAGCATAGAATGCTCATAAAAGGGTTTTTAAAAAGTGAGAGAGTGACTATAGTATCGTCATCAAAATGACCACTATTAACTATGGAATGTAAGGTACTCTAACTATAAAAATCCATAAATTGAGCTTTCCAAAATGAGTTTGTAATGGCGCAAAGGGAGGAAATAGTTGCTGAACACGAAGATCAAGTAAGACTTTAAATGAAAAAAAATCAAGAAGTCTTTGCATCATTCACAGCTAAGATTTTGCACCATTCACAACAAAGATTTTTCACCATTCAAACAAAGACTTTGCACCATTCACAACAAAGACTTTGCACCATTCACAACAAAGAATTTGCACCATTCACAACAAAGACTTTGCACCATTCACAACAAAGACTTTGCACCATTCACAACTAAGATCTTGCACCATTCACAACTAAGATTTTGCACCATTCACAACTAAGATCTTGCACCATTCACAACTAAGATTTTGCATCATTGACAACTAAGACTTTGCACCATTCCACAACTAAGACTTTGCACCATTCACATCGGTCATTGAAGGACACACATGTGCATTTAGAATGACATAATAGCAAACATTGTTTGTCTTAATGAGGACTAACCCGCCCACTATTTTGTCAAAACCTTTTTAATTAGCGTAGCTTTGTATAATTAGATAACAGGAGAGAATATAAGTGACTTGGATGGGAAGAAAAATATAAAGAGACTGTATCATAAATTACTTTACAAATAGATATATATCATACATACATATGCATTTTTGCAAACTGCTTTGACCCTTGAACATTGACACTCCGGAACTTAATTTGAAATTCAATATGGAATTAAGAACTTGCCTTCTTTGATTAGCAGACAAGAAAAGATACCTACCCCCTCTCCCCTAGATTGGTTCCATAAACAAGACTTGACGGGAGTACACACATGGACACAAAAACTAAATCTCCTCTAGATTCAAATTGAGATTTGAAGTCCAGCAGAAGACTTTAAGCAGTTTAAAGCAAATATTAAAGGTTCACCTTTTAACTACAAACAATTTAGTGGTATATATTTACCTCATAACCAGTTCCTGGTAAAAACTCGACTGAACGCAGCAATATCCATTATCGCAAAATCAAACATTCTGCACACCATGTAAATCTCATCTGGACTCACATTGAGATTTGAAGTCCACCAGAAATCTTCAACATCTTGCAGCATATATTAAAGCTTCACCTTTCAACTCCACATAATATTAGTGGCATATTTACCTTATAACCAGTTTCAGGCAAAAACCCTTCCGAACACAACAATATTCACTAAAGCAAAATCGAACTTGCTGCATACCATCACGACTAAACGGAATCAAAACAGACGATTGCAGGCCTTCGTTTCGAATCCATGTCGTTGGTCACGGATCATAGAGTATGCAATTCGCAAGAGCAGCACAGAACCACTTAGCAGCGTGCGGTACATATCCGATCGCAAGGTGTCCCCTCTGTATAAAAAAAAAATAAAAGGCACACAGGAAGTTTTACTAGTTTTACTTTCTCTAGGAAAGAAGGTACTGGTGACGCTTTTTCTTTTCCCGATAACGAGGCAATTGGTATTGGTGTGTAGGTGTAGAAGTAAGTGGATGAAGAGATAGACGCGGATGGAATGTTGTCGCTGATTTTGTCATTATTTGGAGTAGAAAGTCTTAATGATTTCTTTGGCTTGTTTGATGCAAATGGGTGCACTCTGCATTCATTTCGCTATTGTTGAACTTGTTCCAGGCTGGGGTGTCTGCTGAATGCAATATCGTGGAATGTCACATCTGGTAGGTCTAAACACTGATCATACATTAAGATAATAGTGGACATTTTTGTTCTTCAACAGCAAACTCAAAGTTTTCTGTAATTTTTAAAGGCAGTTTACATCCTCTTTTCACAGTAATTTTTTTTATGCATAGCTTAATTTGCATGAAAGTTCACGGAGCTCGACTCTTGTACTTCTCAATGCTACGTGAATATTTACACCAGAAATCTTTAGGCTTCATGCTAAACGGTACGGGCTTGTGTAGAAAAAAGCACTTCACTCGTGAGTTTCATTTTAAAAAAAAAATCAATGTTTTGGTTTAAAAGAATTAGCAATGACGTCTGAAAAGAAATCGGAATCTTCTACAAATCCTGTTCTAGTAAGCGAGTATGCTTCAAACGAGCTTGATTTTACGTAAAACAGTATAAAAAGCGTTTTTTTATTAGTTTATTTTAAGACGATCTTTCAAACTATCAAACAAATTTAATAACTCCTACCTTCACCTACGGGAGAAATTTGAACCTTCATATATCTAAAAGAAAAATTTAACACTAAAAATTAATTTTAACACAAAACCATAGAGAAAATTATACAGCTTCCGAACAATATCTGTATCCTTTATCTTTACTAATAATAAAGCTCAAAGTCTCTGTGTCTGGATGTCTGGATCTCTGTGACGCGCACAGCGCCTGAACCGTTCGGTTGATTTTCATGAAATTTGACACAAAATTAGTTTGCAGCATGGGGATGTGCACCTCAAAGCGATTTTTCGAAAATTCAATTTTGTCCCTTTTATATTCTAATTTTAAGAATATTTTACCGAGCAAATTTTCATTTCATGGATGATTAAATTACCAAATTATCATAACGTGAAACCGTAACGTGGGCGAGCAAATAACCACAGCAAATTGGCGAGAAACGCATCATCCATTATTTGTAAATATACAGTCGAACCAAATGAACTGTAAATTTTCTACAACGGGCAAAGCCGTGCGGGTACCACTGGTGTTTCATAAAATAGAAACAAATATTAGCATGAAAATCGCGTAGTGAGGCAGTTCACCCCAGTTACCCAAATGTCTAATATAGGATAATAATTGTTACATATGCATCCGACTACGGGGAATGACTAAACTAATTTGAGAGTTGACGATGCTTTCTGTCGTGCCCAGAAATAAAATATTCTGCGTTGTAGTAGTGCAGGTTATGTGTGTTTTATTGTCTCAAAGTTCCCGAAGTATTTTACATTGCTACAATAACCGTTCTTATGCGTCGAAAATTTAACTTTATAATTTATTATTTCTTCATCATTAACGTTAAGTACGTGTGTTTTCAGTATTTATTTCAATTCAAGCATAATTAATGCGTGAAATTAAGAATGAAAAATCAAAGTTAGAGAATAGCGCAATATGGGGTAGGCCACAATATCGAACAAAATGCGCCATTCGGTGCGCGGGAAAGTTTATTTCTCTTTAGAAAAGGAAGAAAGCAGAACTGAAAGTGAAGATGAAAATGGTGCTGTGACGACTCTTTTTTTTTTTTTTTTTGATTGACACTAAGACTGCGTTACCTGCCTGAAATATCAGTCCTTGGAGAGAGAAATTTAATGCACAGTTTAAAACTTATAAGGTTTCGGAAGTTAATCCAAAAACAGCCAAGGAGACATAATTCAGTAATTTTCAATAGGCCGTGAGACAATGCTTCTGTCTGATTTGCCTTGATCTCATTCTAGCTCCAGTTTTGATACGCAACATTAGCTATGATCCATATTTTATAACTTCTATGCATTCCATTAACGTATTTTGTTCTTAATAACTTAGGAACGATTAATTTTTCAGAGAAAATGCTTGATAATGTTCAATAAAAAGTTTTAAAAAACACCTTATTATATTAGGTGCATATTACTATATTTTGCTCTCTTCTAGATTGTGAAAAGTTATTTTCTTTTTGAAAGTGAAACGTTTTCACATCACGTTGATTTCGTTATTTTCAGCAATTAAGTATGTCGATTGGTACGTAATGAATACAAAATGTTTATTAGTTATCACCCTCATACACATAATAGCGAATGATCGAGTAACGCTCCTGACGTTATCAAGAATGAAACTCGCTCCACGGGATGATAATTTGATAATATTTTTTCAAATTATATTCAATATTATATTATATACGATTATATTATATATTATATGATCAAACTATATTATATATTATATTCAAATTATATTATATCTATATATATAAAAATGAATGTTTATCTGTATGTCATCCATGAACTCAAAAACTACCCGGCAAATTTATCTGAAACTTTCACCGTTTGTTATTTTTGGAACTGGGAATGTTTATAGACCAGTTCGAAAAAAATCCGATCAGTAGTTCCTTTTTTACTCCAATTTAAGTCACAATCCATTGGATAAATACGAATAAAATTATCGGCTGCAGAAATTAATTCGCGTGAAAGATCTCATTGATAAGAAGTTAGCTGTTGCCATTTTTCTTGAGTTTGAACAAATAAATTCTTTCTTTATTGTTTTATGGCTTTTCATGCAACGGGGGGATTTAAAACTTTTTCTATTTGATATTTTTAGCGATTGATTGATCTTGCAAACTGCGTGAGTACAAAATTTGAGTATAGTCACGGCTTCACTTGATACCTGGACCGATTATTATGAAAATTACTATATATATGTATTTTTCCACGGAGAAGGTGCATAATATGCTCATTGAAGTCACTCGCCACCAGGTGGCACTGCAGAGTAGCAACTTCTGCCCCGTTCAACCGATTGTCATGAAAATCAGTATAATGATGTATTTTTTTGTTGACGTAGCAACGCGCGTCGGGTACAGCTAGTATTATAATATATATTATAATCATTTGTAGTGTTTGACATGCAGGGAAATGCTTTATTTTACGAGGCTGAACTAAATCCGGTACCTTAACTGTTTTACTGGTAAGACTCATTTCAGGAGAATGAAGAAACGAAACATTGGTGAACAATGAACGCTATCTACTAGAGTTTAGGTCTGATTCCACTAGAATTAGGGTTAAAATTTCAACTATCAAAATATCACCAAACAACAATTGCTTCGTTCAAATGTAGAAGCAATTTTCACCCGTCATACCTTGATGGGCCATTTTCTAGTACTGTAAAATATTAGTGAAATCTTGCTCAGATGAACTTTAAAAGTTTGACCATTGCTCATATTTTATACGATGCACTTTATTTGAAATTTCAAGCAAAATAAATATGTTTTGAAATTCTAAAACGATATTAACTCATGGTGGTTATCATTTATTCTTGTTCTCCCCTCCCCTCTCACCAGAAAAAAAATTTTACATTTTAATTGAAATCTTTGTAGTGCTATCCCATTAAAACAAAAACATGCCGAACTAAATATGTTAATGTTCTAGAATGTTGGTACTCAACCATTAATTTGATGGACCGGTACCGGTCCATGAAAAAACGTGACAGGTCCTCATAGATTCTGACCTGTCTGAGTTTCATAACATCTTGCAAATTAATAAACAAAAAATATCAAACTAAAAATTGAATAAATAAATTGAATAAATAAAAGAAAAACGTATGGAAAACGACATTTTTTCCATTGATTTTATTATTACTTTTTATAATTTTCTGCGATTTTTTTTGCAAAGGTTCATTTACATATGCAGTATAACCACAATCATTACTTTTATTTACATTTAAGCTTTGTTTTAAGCCAATCACAATGAAAATTTTATTTTAAAAAAAACGTAACCAGTTTTTTTAAAACAAAGTTTGAAAAAAAAAAAAAAACGTGCCAAAAAAGGATTGAGGAACCCTTGTTTTGGACACATATTTGGCAACAAAGGTGCGTTAATTACTTGTTAAAACGTTTACATTTAGAAAATCTGACGATATGAGCGTAACGTAAAGGTGTGGAAGGGCTACAAAGTTGAAAAATAAATAAATAAATGAAATAAACGTTGTCTTGACATTCTAAAGCACGTTGATTTTTTTTTTTCAAAGAAAAAAAAAAGAATCACGAAAAAAATATAATCTGTCGATTTCTACAAGCCGAAGTAATAAAAATCGTCTATCAAGTTCAGAACTTGCACATGCGCAGTAAGCAATTACAGCCGATCACAAAGATACAGTCCTGTTAAAACTTGACCACGGAGCGGTGGCGGGTGACTAGACAGCTGAACCGGAATACTTTATTTGTTGGTAGGTATGACGCGCAAGATTTTTTTTCTAGCGATCAGATTAATAATATCAATACCCCCCCCCAAAAAAAAAATCGTCAGATTTTAGGCTACCGTGACTGGAACATCAAGCTGAATCTTCTGTATAAAAACCCGACACGCTCGAGTGTTTCAATATGACGATTTTTTTTTTTTTTTTTTTTTTTTTTTCATTTTCAAAAATTCGCTACGAACTTGCGCCACTTCCAAAACGTTACTCTTTTGAATGGTGGCATTTTAAAGGTTCACTTAAAACTCACATCCCCTCTGAAAATCTGACGGCCTCGAAAAAAAAATTTTTTTTCCACCCTCGCGTTAAATTTAATTCTGCGTTTGAAAAGGCGGAACGAAGTGCCTTCTCAAACCCGCTTTAAACAAACACTAGGCAATAACGAGCAAATGTCGCAGTCCCTTCGCGCTCGTTGAAAGCGAATTCGACTGTATAGATGTAGATAACTGTGTACGTAAAAAACAATAAGCAGAATATTTCAATGTTTGTTCAAGTGACTGATTAAACAGTCGGAAAAATTGGAACAAGATGTAAAGACAAAAAAAAATATTTAAAAATGAAATTCAGCATGCAAAAAATTTCAGCTGCAAAGTAGTCAAACGCAACAATACACATAAGACTCATCTTACTACTATTATATATGCGAAAGTTTGTTTGGATGTATGGATGTTTGTTACTCTTTCACGCAAAAACTACTGAACGAATTTTGATGAAACTTGACAATAATATAGCTTATGCATCAGAATAACACATGGGATAGTTTTCGTCCCGTTATGGGGGGCAACCCCCCTTAGGGGGCAATAAAATACAATTTTCGTGTAATTCTCTAATATAGGGATGAAAAAATACTTGCACATATTTACATTATACATCCATCGGAAGCTCTGTTTTTTCTGCTGAAGATGGCACCTGTTCGAAATTTCTAAGTAGAATAAAAAACGAGTTATGAGCTTTTTAGTTCCATGTTCGAAGGCTTTCCTCAACTCAATACAGTATTTAGTGTTTCATCTCAGCGACAATTGTTGTATTGTTGACTTTCTTTGCTTTTCGTGATTGTTCAAGGCTTTTCTCAAGTCAAATCTTGAAGTAAGATTTTTGCACAAGATTGGCAAATAATACATGATTTGGCTGATGATTTTCCATTTAAACGGAACTTTAATGTGATTAATGGTTTTTATTATTATTTATGCTGATTGAATACTTACTCATTATTCAATCATCCAGCAGATTGCCGAAATTTTTGCTGTTTTTGAAGCCGAAGACTACGCCATAATGTTTCTCAGCTTTCACCATGTAAACAAAATATCACCAATCAAAGAATCTTTAAAAAACTTTTTTTCCTGTGTTAAATAATCCAGCAACTAAATAAGGGCAAATCCAAAAACAGCACAAAAACTTCCATTAATTTTCCTTTTTGCACAATTTCAAACAATCGCCAAATTTTACTACTTATTTTGGAAACATTTCGGATGAAACTCTTTAGCGCCATTTTATGGTGACCAAAAGTATCTCAGCATCTGGCGATAATATCTCTGTAACGAAAATTAATATCATATCGTTTTACAAAGTAAGGAAAGAAGGGGGGAGCATCATTAAAGGTATCCCAAAACAATTCCCGCAAATTCGGTAAATCGCACCAAGAGCCCACAATGATTGAAATTTCCCAAAATAACTAAAGCAAGTATAAGGGGATTACGAGCGCGACTACATTTTTTTAAAACTTCGTACTCAATAGCCATGCAGAGAAAGTTTTAGACTCCATGTTAAAAAAAAAAAGTATCAACAGATTAATCTTTTCAAACATGAGAAGATTAATTTCATGTTTTGGAAATTTATTTATGCTTAAATATAGTGCTTTCGTTACTAAATCAATACTATTTTGTTCTTTATACTTATTGCTATTTTAGTTTTATGGGAAAGGAAGAAACTCGATTTTTAATCACGTCAAAAAGATGTGTTTTAAATTCTTTCACTTAAAACAGAAAACAAAAGCAAGTAACGATTTTTTCTCATAATTATTACTGACCCAGGCAACGCCGTGTGTTTTTGCTAGTAAATTTATAAATTTGAAGTAATTAACATGTGCTGGGAAAAAAGAGAAAACTGAAGGAATCTGAAATAAGTAGTAAACAAAAAATAGTGCTGCCATCTATGAACGAGATTCTAATGTATGTTTCTGGTTTCGCGACAGTGCTGCTATCTATTAGCATGAAGCAAACTTTTTTTGCAAAGACATTGCAGAAAAATTAATTTTTAATTTAAATTTCGCATATCATATTAACTAATTTCCTTGAAAATATGCTGTTTCAAAAAATAGGCGTGTGAAACTTTTGTAGCCATTATCGTACCCATAGGTCCATTTTCTGCACTCTCAAAAAGTCTTCTCGAGATTCTTAAACTAAAACTTTTTAGGCAGTTTTTTTTTTCTTGTTGACAAACAAGCATTCAGAACAAGTGAATAAAATATAACATTAATAGCTACTTTATTCCTTATGTTTTATTTCGCTATGTGATGTTCAAATGTTAGAGGACGAGAAGCGTAAAATTTCAGGACTACGTTTACAGTTATAGTTTGTAAAATCCCTTTAATGCGGACACTAATGGGGCAAATTTTTTTGTCCGCAATAAAGAGGTGTCCGCAGGGCAGGGGTTTAATAATGTTATTTGCATTGGAACTGGGGAATTAAAAATTGTCCGCATAAGAGGGGTGTCCGTTAGGAGGGGTTTTGCAGTACTTTTATAATTTCAGGTGCCAATAACCTGGTCATAATAATTTTACCTACCTTTTTAATGTTTTCAACCTATTAAAGATTTCTCACTCTGAAATTGTTTTTCCAGTCGCATTACAAATCGGGAACCAATGTTAGATATTATTGCACATCGAAAAACACACTCAAAAATTGTCTATTATCTACATTATCTTAAATTTTTAAATGAAACTACTATTATATTAATAATTTTTATAATTATTATTACAAATATCATTATTTTTATTACTACAATTATCATTTTAATTTTACTTTATTCTATTTCATTCTTTTTTTCTTTTTTTTTTTTCACAATTCTTTTCAGAAAAGGTGACTTTCGTGTTCAAAACGGTCAAACTCTTTTAGAGAGTAATCACATTTTCTCCTGCTAGGTAAAAACTCAATCTTGATTATTTTCGTTGCGAGTAGTGCATAATACAAATTATTAATTAAGAAGAGCAAAATAAAATAGGGTAAGAGTACTCATCCAGTGGTTTTTCATTTGCATCAGACAAAATGTATAAGATATTCAAGTTTTCACACGATGGTTAAAAATGAGACTATGCTCTTAAGATAACAAACGAGTTAAAGAAGTTTGTTTCTTTTTTCTTTTTTTTTATTTGTTTAGAAATAAATGATGGAAACAAAGAACAAATGACTCTTAGCCAATCTGGATGATAAGAACATGTAGTTACTGTGACCAAGAGCATTCATAAGAATTATTGCATACAATTAATTCTGTTTTCTATGCAGTCACAGCATTCTGAAAATCCACACCGGATTGAGTTTTATTTTACGAATGTTAACAAGTCCCTACTCCTTACGTTACACCTTTTCAAAATGTTCGTTTCGAAATGGGACACGAAGTTGCGTTATGTGAACAACGAAATAAAAAGTAAGTATGTGACGCGTATCATGAATAGACAATCTAGGCCCTTATATACGTTAGCTTTACTTCGCAAGTAATAGAACGAAACAACTTAATAAATATTGTCTTAGAATTTACGGATAATTTTTCATCGTAAGCAAAAAGTTTCTGGTAGATTAAAAGAACTAGTAAAATAGGGAATTTGACAACCTGAAGGGATAGCAATTTATCTGAAGATTAAATACTAATATAGAGATAAAGAACTAGTAAAATAGGGAGTTTGACAACCTGAAGGGATAAGCAAACTATCTGAAGATTAAATAACAATAATTTTAAGAAAAATAAACAGGAACTGCACACCTTAATTCTTTCTTTTACAAAAACACTCAATACGCCGATTCTGCAACTCAGCATTAGAAATAGCAAGTCAATGTGTGGATTAGCTGACTTCAGGGTTCGAAAATATCATGATATTTTCCAAAATATCGAAAATATCCGATATTTTGATATATCTCGGATATTTTGATATATATCCGATATTTTCAATCAGCGCAAACTAAAGTCTTCAAAATAGTAAATGCATCCTCAAATTACTCTTTATTTTCTTATATTATAATTACAGTATGTAGACTTAAAATTAAGGTTCCTTTCATTACTAATATCTAATATTTCATTTTAAATATTTATCAATTTTTAGTAGAGTTAATTTAGCATTAGCTGTTTTACTCATTTTCCTTCTTTACACAGTTGTATGATTCAGAAATAAAAAATATGCATGAGTCGGTGCAGTCATAAGACATATTCTTTTTTGTTTCTGACCAATGTTTAACATTTAATTTAATATGAATTACTATTGTTACATAACTAATATATTTATGAACATAAAATAAAAAGGATTATTACATTACTTTGTTATATTAATCATGTATTAATACATCATAAAAATACAGTACATGCCTTTTTTGGTTATTTTTAATAAAAAATAAACAAAATTACTATGATTAATAATTTTTATACTGAAAATACGGTAGTTGAAAAAATAAATATCGGAAATATCAAAATATCGATATTTCCAAAATAAATATCGGATATATATCGGGATATATATCATGATATATGTCGTCTGATATATATCGGCGAACCCTAGCTGACTTCAAAAAAATGATAAGTAAATTAACAATTAATCTTTTCGTTGTCCATCCGCAATCCTAAATAAAAAAATTGTAATAAGAATTCTCAGATATAAGTAAAGGAAATTGTAACACCAAAATATTTAAGTATGTTTTTTTCCGTTTTTGACAAATTTTTTAACATCTCTCATCGGATAAAAAATTGGATTTCCACAAAAGAAAATAAACAAATAAGATACCTCAAACCGATGGTGGCCATTCTATTTTAAACACCAGCTATAAGCAAATCCGGTCAAATATCAATATTGCACCGGATGCGCATTCACTGACCATGTCAATCTTGACTCTTCAAAGGTTTTTGACACCATATTTCGCCCACAACTTCCGATTGACGCTCCAAAGATGGACATGGATAAACAACATGCTTTTCAATGAAGCGGCAAACAGCATTGTCAACTGACTAGTAGAAGGACGCCGAAACTTCATTTGTGATTCTAAAATGTCCATCATTATGCAAAACCGGTGCGTTTATTCTCCTTAGCTCTAAGCTATTTGATAAAGCTACGATAAGTGGAATAACACACAAGGATTTGATTTGAAATTAACTTTTTTCACTGTTATTTAGTTTCATGAGATAAAATTGGGTAATTTCAAAATCTTGAGCGAAATCTTTCAAATTTTCAAAATCTTGTCATTAACATAAAAATGTTACTTGAGGCAAACTAAGTAACAAAGTATACAAAGTCTTTTTTTTTCCCTTGAGTTTATTCAAGTCGTGTTGAAAGGTTTAACAACTTTAATCTCAGTGTCTCAATAGAAGTTTTTCAAATATTTCATTGCACGCATGGTATCGTTCACTGTGGTCAACTTTGATAAATTATGTTCTGTCTCTCGCAAACTGTTGCTACGTATACACAAGTAGTTATCAAAATAACGGAAACACTCTGTGACAAGTGTGTTGGGAATCGCTACTCTGCCATAAATGTTCTGTTGATAAAGGTGTCTTCTGAATTTAATCACTTACACTGGTGAATCCAGATGGTAATTGAGTTCTCTGGTCATTTTTGCTGATATGGTTCGCTTTTTAGACATTAGAATCCTCTTCAAAACCGTCGGTTTCTTTTACAAAGCTTCTCTTTCCGTCCACTATTTTGCTTTGCCGAGCTTGTCTTACCGCGCTGTGTGTATGCTGTCATGACATTAGATACTGTACCTCTAGAAATACCAAAAAGTTGAGATGTTTCAGTTACACTTGCTTCAGCTAGACGCGCTCCAACAATTTGGTCTCTTTTAAAATTTGAGAGGTCCGAAATTTCACGCGAATGGAAAAAAATCCAAGACGTCCAGAACTTCAGTTAATCCACCATATACTACCAGAAAGTGTACATTACTATTTATATTTAAAAAAAAAATCAGATATCTAGTTTTATTCTTTACTACGTACGAAGCACAATCAAAAATGTCACTTTTATTCACAGGCGTTTCCATTATTTTGATAACTACCTGCACTTCTGTACTGATTATTAAAGCTGATGATTTTGCGATTTTGCTTGAATTGTTTTTTTTTTTTTTTTTTTGGAAATTTCAGGATATTGCTACTATAAAAGCAACAAAATTTACTTATCAACCATTCTTGCTTTCAATCAGTTTCTCACTCTGTGCCACGCCCCGTTTTGGGAGGAATCTCCCACCAGTGTATTAGAAAGATCAGTTTGCTTTAATCAATGATATAGTTGGGGCAAACCTAACCTGACAGCATTATGAAAGCTATGTAGATGGGATGCTTGATTTTACCGGATGCGTTCACATCCAAAAGCACACAACTTTGAATTGTAAAAGGGATTCCAAGAAACCCCGAAACACGTGTATTCAGTAATCTTTTTCCGCACTAAAAAAGTTGGATATTTAGTGTTATTTCTCGGCACAAAGGTATTTATTTATTTCTTAATACATGGTCCCCTTGCAGGGATGATAAGGGACTCAAGTAAAATTTTCTAAAGACTGAATTTTTTGAAACTGTGAAGCAGCTAGACTATGGCGCTCTTTCCAGCGAGTTATAATTGAGTTCGACTGATTTTTTTTAAATTATACTATAACTACAAGTAATACTAAACTAACTTTAACTGTCATTATGTTATTTACATCGTTAGAATAGCAGTTTAAGCGATAAACAAACAAGCTTTTGGTAACAATAAACTGTGATTCATATTGCTACATAAAAATATTTACCAGAAATAAATAATTAGTTTTCCAATCGTTCTTTAATCACAGTGAAATAACGATGCGATTTTTCGTAATCATTTAATAAACTTGATAGTTGTTATGGAGTTCAGCGACTTTTAAACTTATTGTATTTTCTGAACTTTAATCAAGTGCTCAGATGGTAAAAAAGCGTATGACCGTTTATTTTTTGAACATTTTGCATCGTTATGCTATTCCAATTAAAAATAACCTAAAAACAATGACAACAACATTACAAATTTTAACTTTGTGATTGGAAGTTCCTCTTTCCTAAAACTCAACTTTATGTCAACGAAATGAACTTTAAAATAATAAAAGCATGTTTTAGAAAATCGTTTTAATGTTTTACTTGAATATTGCGATGATGCAACTTTTACTTTGTGATTGTAAGTTCCGCTTTCCAATGATTGAACTTGATTTCAATGAAATGAATTTTAAAATAATAAAATCATGTATAAAATAATAGTTTCAATGTTTTACTTGAATACTGCGATGATGTAACGTTGAACAGGAGTCAAAACAGCACCTTTGCTGAAGAATTAAAAGAAAAGTATTCAAAGGTTTTCATTGTCTTACTGGTACAGTCTAACTCGCTTATAACGAGTGTGAAAGGACCGCGATGTTTGTTATAACCAAGTTTTTGTAAAAAAAACGACATCTTGAAAAAAAAAAAAAAAAACATAATTCAAATACTTTTACTGTTACGTTTTTGAATTTATGTGTTATGAAGTTTAAATTTGCTCTTAACTTTCTTACTCTCTCGTTTGTTTTTTTTTTTTTTTTTGGAAATTACTCAAAGGGGCCATTTATTAATTACGTAAGGGTCTTGAACGGGAGAGGGATTACAAAAATCTCTACATAACCTTACTTTGGGGGGAGGGAGGGGTCAAACCCATTCTTAAGTAATATTTTCCTAGTCGATATTTTATACTAGAAAGTCAGTGGTCAAGCGGTTTGGCAGGGATCATATTTCATTTGCTTCTGGAAGGTAAAAAACGTTATAGGAGGAATTTTTTTTTACTTGCTTTACAAAGAAAGAATAGTGTAAAATATAATTAAAGAATCGCACTATTCATGGCATGTTTTATTTTAAAATAGTATCACGTCATATAAAATATTGGAAAAATGAAAACCTTTGATTTATGCCAAACTGGGAGTTTTAGGGTAACTGATCCTTTTGTAACAACATTTTATTATTTTGAAAAACGAAATGGAATCTTACATAAGAATAGGGATGAGGGGTTTGAAAAATCTTACGTACCCTTACATGGGGGAAGGGGGGCAAAAATTGCCAAAATCATCCTTACGTAATTTATGAATGGCCCCAAAGCCAGAAATACATCGACATTTGCACGACAGACTTCGAGCCCAAATGCCATTGAGCATAGTTAAGAAAGAAATACAAGGGAAAAAAATAAGATGATTTTTAGCATTTTAGTACAATTCCCGTGTGACGAAAACTAGTGGGATAGAAAAGTTTATATGTGCGACAATATTTTTTCCAACGTAACAGGTTTGTTATTTTCTTTTTCTTGATTTCCGGGAGTTAAGAACGTCAGTAAAAGTTAAGTTTCTGTCCAAGTAGCACACGTCGTTTGTTAACATTACGAAATGGTTGTTTAACGTTGTAAAAACCAATTTAAGACGTTTTTGAAACGTTTAAACGTAACTTGTGCTACCTGGGTGCTTTTTAAAATGTCTACAAAGAGAATATTACCATAAACAGCTATTACACGTTAAATAATATATTTTTTAACAAATCATTAATTGGAATAACTTAAAGGAAAAATAAGGGCTTTTTTTTCGAGCAATCACGATTGCTTATTGTTCTCACTTGACTGTTTTGAATTCCTATCATTTTATTTTCCCCCCAGATCCTCTGCCAGCACCACCGTCGCGTCGACCGGCCTCACGATGCTGCTCCTCTTGCGAAAATCGTCTCCAGGTTGCGTCCATATCCTACACACACACGCCTACACACACATACACACACACACACTCATGCCTGAGCACAGACACAAACGCATATGCCTACCTACACACATACACACGAACGCCTACACACACGCGTACGCACGCAGCACAGCGTACACAACACGCACACACATGCATACATACACACGCGCACCCACACACATGCGCCTACACAAACACACACGCGCATTCATACACACACACGCTCGTGATTGCGAAAAATTTGAATTCAAGATGCCAAAATATCAAATTTATATATATATATATATTTGTCAGCTTACATTTTTAGATGGTACCAACTCACTCACAGACAATGGATAAGTAGTAAAATACTAATGCATCCAGTATTTCATTTCATATTACCTGTATGGCAACTTCAGACTTGGCTTGCTCTTGAATCAGTAGGAATACTGGGGTATTGATTGCCATTCTGTCTTCTTTTTCCTTAGACGACGACATTACGTCAGCTGATAGCTAAAATGAGAGATATAGTAGTACATTATTTTTATATATATTTTTTATGTACTTGCATATTAATGTACCGAAAAAATATGTTTACATACTTCTCTCTAACAGTGGCTAATATCTACAGTCGAGACCCGACTTACGCGAGGGATGCGTTCCAAGACCCCTCGCGTAAGTCGAAATTTCGCGTTGTAGAAAAATGAATGAAAACGATTATTTTTCAGAAACGTACCAAGGCCTTTTAGACTCTTATAAGCACTCCTCAAACTGCTTTAAACCATTCCTCAACTATACACTACAGTTTCTTACATAAAGAACCGTACTTTTACTGTGTTTAAAAAAAAAAATTATCTGCTTTATTCAACATTAAATACTGCAAAGATACACAAAAAGAATGTTTAATAGGAGGGATAGACATGAAATAAAACAGCACGGAACATCAATATGCACCAGTAAATAATAAAACGCTGCGCTATAATAGTACTGTTCAGTAGATACAGTAATAAAATTTATGAATTAAAAATGAAGATGATGATAATTTATGCACTATGATCAGATCGTTATTCTTATCTAATTTTTAAATACATTTGCTTCGCCATTTCTTTTATAACGTTTCCATTTAGGGCAACACCTCTCTTCGTGGTCTCTTCAACCTTCATCCTCTGCGAGTTTCAACATTGAAATAAAGTTCTGAACATTTACGAATATCTTTTTTTCTTGGTTTTAAACTCTACGTATGAAACATAGAAGTTTCTCGTTTACTTATTGTCGTGCTGCATTCAGCGCATTTTTCAGTTGCTCAAACACATAGAAAATCTTAAGCTTTCCTATATTTGTCCTATATTTGATAGAAACAATCTCTTTTTCTTTCCATCTTCGCAAACTTTAGATGAAACTGTGTGACAAGGTGCCATTTTATTTTATGAACTTTAATATTTAGAATGAAAAAAATAAATGCTGAGCGGTTGTTTCATATACTAACGATGCGCTGTATATATTAGCATGCTGTGGGAACTTCCGCTGTCAGGGATGCTAAAAGGATGCAAGTCCATTTATGATGTCAATATTTAGTAGCCAATAACGAAGTTAATACTACATTTCAAAAATTTTCTTGTTGCGGGTGAGGAATTCGCGTTAGCTCTAAAATTCGTTACTGGCAAAAATTTCGCGTTGTAGCCATTTCACGTAAGTCGAATCGCGTTGTAGCGGGAGTCGACTGTG
Organism: Uloborus diversus; assembly: GCF_026930045.1. NCBI lineage: Eukaryota > Metazoa > Arthropoda > Arachnida > Araneae > Uloboridae > Uloborus > Uloborus diversus. Next base: position 49,582,139 of record NC_072732.1, read on the forward strand.
TACTAAAAAAATCCGACCTTATCTATGTAGGTCGAATGATCACTTCTGATTGGCTGTTTGGCGGATGACGTCGCAGTAGGTGGCTAGATTTGACACCACGTGACATTGATGAATTCATGTATCAAAGCTGTCTCGTGACTGTAATGACGTCATCACTATGTTAGGAGGCGAATATTTAAATAAATTTCTGGAAATGGAACAACATCTTTGAGCATTTTAAATCATTTTTCAAGAGTTATAAACATGCTAAACATTAAACATGCTTGATCGTGAATTATAGTTAAAGTTAAGGCTAAACAATTTAGTCAGTAGATCAAATAAAAACCAGAACAAGACTGATATAAGTTGGATTGTTTACAGTACAAAAGGACAACACAGAAATCATACGAAATTACTTGTCAGGACTCGTTTAGCACGTAAACTAATCGGTGGTGTTTAAAAGTTCATTTGAAACCTCAAATATAATAAGCAACAAGTAAACGCAACAGTTTCATTGCATTCTTGACTGACTTAATGAAGGAGTACAAAGAAAAAAAAATCATAGTTTATATACTAGAGTGTTGTTTGCCCATGGATTGTATGTAATTTGGATATCGGCCAAGTGAAGATTAGTCCAATCATAACTTTTATTAAAAAAAAAAAACCGCATAATAAAACGATATTTTAAAAATGTACTTCTTTTCGTTAATTTATTGAACTCTAAAAATAAAATAGTTTCGTTTTATTTAAATGAAAAATGAAAGCATATCTTTTGAAACATTTATTTTTTTTTCGAGAATTATACGAATCTTAAGTTCTTACAAGTTGATGAAAGGTAGCTTAGACTTTTTTTTTAATAACAAAATTCTATTTTTTCAGTTGTTTTTTTATATCAATGTTAAACAGTTTAATTAGTTATTGCTACTGTATATATTGTTTTTGCTGTAAACCTTGATATTTTTTCGTAAAAAATAAATATACATATGATCATTATCAATGTTGCGCACACAAAAATGTCTATTTATCCTTAAAACACGTAATTTAAGTTGAAAAATAAAGTTTGAAAGATTAATAATATAATACTTCGTTTTTGAATTGCAAGTGGATGTTTAGGGACTGTCCACAAAAATGATGTCAAACTCTGGAGGGGGGGGGGGGGTATGACAGTTTGTGACGGAAGGGACGGCGGGCGTAGCAAGAAGGTTTCATCGTTCATTTTTTGTAAAAATATTTATAAAAAATAGCGTGACATGAGAAAAAAGGGGGGGGGGGGCTGAAGTGTGAAACTTTGTGACAAAGACGGGAGGAGGCAAAATTTTGAAGAAAGCATGACATCATTTATGGACAGCCTCTTATGTAATATAGCGCGACGTGTGACAGAAAAGGGAGAGGACGTATGACGTAAGCCAACGTATGACACTTTATGACAAAAGGGAGGGAGGGGTATTGAAAAAAGTGACATCATTTATGGACAGCCCCCAAGAATACTTTAATAATGATTTGCAGTAAAACTAATGAGTAAGGTAAATATTTCGCAGCATTTAAAAAGCAATAAAACATTAGTCTGCCCTCTTAACCCATTTATGCCGGTTGGTACAAAAATATACCAACCGGGAAAAAATTATAATTCGTCCTCACATGATGCTATCTCCCCAATAGCTGTACATTTTACATAGTAAATAATCACAAAAAGGGAAAAAAATATGTTTACTGTATCTTTGTTAAAAACGGTCGTAACAGTAGGCTTAAAACTTGAATAAATCATAACTCCAAAAGCATTCGTCTTCCGTCAAAAAGTAAAATGCAAGTTTTGCATGTATTTTAGTAATTTCAAAAAGGTTTAAAAATTGTACCATAATTGTAACAGTGTATTTGATTCAGATATACTTTTAAAACGTTGTTTTTATCTTTGTTTCGTGTTATGAATTCTCTTTTACTTTCAATGGTAGAAAATTGTACCAACCGGCGAATATGTAGTCACTGTCTTGCTTCGGGCAAATGAAGTGTTTAATCTAAAATTTGTACAAATAAGTGATATTTTTAAAAGATTTTTTAAGTATTTTAGTAGTGTTGTTAATTTATTATGGACGTCATGGACGCAAAAAGCTGATAAGAGGAAATTCGATTAGATTTGAATATAAGCTGTGGGTGTTATTCTCGTAATACGGACTTTTATTTTTTTCGGTACCATATTGCGTCACCTAGACGAATTGGTATAGCATAAAATATTAGTATTGGTATAGTATTTGTATAGTATATTGGTATAGTATGGAAAAATAATAAGAACCTAAGTACCAGAGGAAACGCAATTTTTTACTTTTATTCCTGTGCTAAATGATATTCTTTCAACTTATACATTGAAAGAGTATACAAATGCATGTTCCATTGGGTTCAAGAAATGAAATGAAGAAATACACACACAATCAACCAAGAACAGCATGTGGTAATGCTGCAATAAAGATGATGCTGTAAAATGGAACGGCAGTACTGCAGTAGCAATTACAAGCAATAAAGTATTCAGGACATGATGTGAATCAAGCAGTAAATGAGATGCTTTTGAGAAAAATAATTTTATTATTCCAATATCGTAGTTATTGAAACACATAGCAAGTGCATCTGTCGGATAGACCTTTTTGATCCGTAGAAGAATACGGTATTAGAAATTGTTGCCAAAAAAAAAATGTGAAGATCACTTTTTTTTTTGGGGGGGGGGGGGGGCAATTTCTGCAAAATGCTGTAAAAGAATGGCGAATGTTCCAGACTTTTTGAAAAGAAGATTCGCTATTCATTCCGAGAAGATTGCGATGCATAAATATTCGGTTAAAAATATATTCAATTCGAAATTTTACTACATTTTTAGTATCGATTTTTTCAAGTTCATATTTCATAAAATTTTATTTTACAAAATGAACACATTTCTTTTTTCTTTTGAAATAAATGAAATTGTAATTAGAAAACTCTTTTATGTAAGTGTAAGTAATATTCTACAATTATAAATAATTATAAGTGGTAATCAATGCAATTATTGCAATCAAACAATAAATGTAAAATTTGCAAACAAAATGTGCTCACACCATACAAACGCCGGTTGGTAGAAAAATCTACCATAAAAATAAAAATAGAAAATTTAACAGGAAAAATTAAATTTGTATATAATGCACTTACTAGACATAAAATAAATAAATACTAATAAAATTATCACAGTTTAGTGTTTTTTTTCGAAACCGGCATTAATGGGTTAAAGAGCATTCCAGGTCAAGTTGCCGTAGTAGCTGATCCGAGATCTGGCCGCACGCAGAACAATGGTCAAAGCCCAAAAGCAAAAGCAAACGGTCAGTGGAAAGTTGAAGGACTGTGTATCGCACGATCAATAATCCAGTCGTTTGTGTCAGTTGAGGCACAATGATAAAAAACAGAGACATTGAACCATTTTGGAGGTTTTTTTACTCTCGCAGCAAACAATGTTGTTGGCTTGTGACTTGGGCAATGCAACAGGCAGTAGTTGTTCCTTATTTCCGTTCGGAATTGAATCGAATGATATTTAACAAGATTTAAGTAGGAGAATTACGTGTCATGAAAATTCTCTTTAAAATTCCATTGGATACGTTGACATTAAAACACTTAACATTTACTTAAACACTTATGTGACGCATAAGTTAAATATGTGTTGATATTTAATTCCAAAATATTTTAATTTAGGTAATAAATGAAAAAATAACTTATTGTGATCTTTATTTTTAACGAATTTCGTTGTATTTTGATGTCAATGAATGATGTAGATGTTCTGCACCAGACTCAGAAAACTTTCAAATAATATATAACTGCTTGCAACAGATTTTTTTTTACACCAAAGGATTTTAATTTTTAATTTTGTACAATGCTTGTAGACAAAAGCCATTCTACTTTTAAAAAATGATATTTTTTAAATAAACAGAGGACATTCGCCCCCCCCCCCCCCCCCCAATGATTAGAGCTAAGATTCACCCAAAAGTCAGTTAAGCTTGCAAGTAGTAAACCATTCGTGGTTTTCAATCCTTGAATAACGCTTGTAGCATTGTGCAACAACTACATTGTATTCGACAATACTAACATTAAGGAATAAGGGAAAATGTATCAAAATGTGTTATGCCACATGACATACCGACTCATACCTCACACATGCAGTGGTTTTCTCTTGCATTTAGTTTCTGCACAAAGAAAACTTGTGTTTCTTATTTATCTATGATTTTATAGCGTCAGATTTAACATGGTGACATGTTATTGATTTTTGATAGAACACAAAATTAATTTCGAGCCCAATGAAATAATTTAAATAGCCCAATTTTTTGCCAACCAAACAATGATTGGAGGTGAGGTTGAAATTTTAAGAATTGGCTCTTTTTTTTCCTACAGTTTTCAGCAGTTCGATCAAAAATATGGAGGTTTTATCAAAAATTATTAACTTCCACAAAAAGTTTGAGTTTTGTTTTGAAAACATATCGTTTTAGATTGAATTTATAATAGGAATAAAACATTCCTGTGTTTAGTGACAAAAAATTAACAAGGTGGAACACATTTCGTCTATAGCGTGTAGCGTTTTGCAGTCTTTGTGGTATATAATCAAAATTTACACGATGCTGACTTTTTTACTTCCTTTTACAAAAAAGGAAGCATTGTATTTGCGAAAAAAATTTCACTCACAATTCGGCCTTAATTTCCATTTTGCTCACACCCGAATTAATGTTGAGTTTTTTTTCATCCCGACCACACGCGGATAACTGTCTAAGAACGTATAAACACCCGAAATATCCATTTTGACATTAACCGAGTTAATTGCAACGACTTTTCTCGTGACGTCCGTATGTACGTATGTATGTATGTGTGCTTGTGCGGATATGCAGATGTATGTCACATAACTCAAAAACGGTATGTCCTAGAAAGTTGAAATTTGGTACGCAGACTCCTAGTGGGGTCGAGTTGTGCACCTTCCCTTTTGGTTGCATTCGGATGTTTCTAAAGGGGTCTTTTGTCCCTTTTTGAGGGAAAATCATTGTCAATTTCGATGTAAACTCAAGTTGTGTTATAACTTGTCGGACACTTGGCGATACATCGCTAGTCTTTTGGTCGCCAAGTTTTGTCGCCAACTTGGCGACAAATTTGGCGATTTTTTTTCTTTTTTTTAAAATTTGGTTTCAATTTGGCCACTGTTGGTGATATTTAGAGAGTAAACAATTGAATCACATTAAAATTGCCAATAATGGGAAAACGATATTAAAATTGGAGTAAAAGGAAATCATGTGATACACACATCAGCTCGTTTTCTCGTGTTTTTACAAGGGGCAGAGCTTTGCAATGAATTGAAAAACAGATAACTAAACAATGCTCTTAGTGACCTGCATTTTCCACCTTAGGATTAGAAAACGAAATGAAATTCATTTTAACCATTGGCTACAGAAAATATTTATTTAACCATCTTTTGTGTGAGTGAAGGGACGGGGGTTGCATGCTTCCCGTATTAAAACATTGCTGCTAAATACTTCTTTCAGCTTTAAAAAGCTATTGACTGATCTTAGATGATCAAATAGTTCGATCTTGACACTAATAGCTGTTGAATTTGGTGTAAAGTTATTTCACAAAGTAAGTCACAAGAATTTCAGAAATTTCCTTTGGAAGAACTGAGCACTAAAAACCCAATTTTGATTTCTGTAAAGCAGCAGTTCCCAATCCTTTACTTCAAACGAACCCCTTCCTAAATCCGAAAGACAGTGGCGAAGCCCTTGTACAGCAGTGAGTAACAGGTAAGAAAACAATGAAACTTGGGAAAACCTTTTTTACCATGGTGATTACAACTGGGCAACGAAAACTATTGTGCAAAAGGATAATAAGATTTAAAACGGCTTTTTATGACAACAATGCATTAATTTGTAACGCTAAGACAGAAATCGAAGAGTCGTCTTAAAAATATCTTTTAGTTATTATTTACTAAGCACAAGTGAAAACTTGCGTTTTATAATTACAGATTTAAACAATTTAATTTACAAAATATGTTAACTAAATATAAAGACATTTCCATTCAATGAATATTGAATGCGCAAGAAGACAAATAAAATTAGTAATGTATAAAAATGCTTTAATTTTAGACTTTAACTTAAGCAAGCACACACAAACAAGCTTGTTAAAACTTTCATACGGGAAAGTCGCATCACTTCTGCATGAAATAGCAAAGAAACATGAAGACTTTCAAAGGTCCCTCATAGTACATCATAGACTATGACAGTTTGTAGTAAACAATTTTATAAAAATTTTATTTTTACAGCATCTCTTACAATACTAGATAACTCTGCAGGCGTATGCTTAAACGACATAACTTTTCTCCGAATACATCAACGAATGCATGGTCTTAACGCCAGCCCATTACTTCCGTTTATTAATTGTTGCCAAAAACAATGTAGGATAATATTAAGCTTCTCCTGCTTTTAACTGTTGCCAAAAACAATGAATAATTACTTCTGTCAAAGTTAAACTAATTTCAAGGTTTAACTTACGCAATATAGATTTTGAACATTCCGCTTGCTTGCGATAGCGCGCAAGCGTATTTGTATCACGTCTCGTTCATAGATGGGTATTTACAGCTTAGTTAGAGGGCTCACCTGGGGGAGTGGGGGGGGGGTCATAGCGCAGACTGCGCCATGACCCTTTGAAATTTTTAGGGGGTAGTTTCCTTTTTTGGGAGCGGCTCTTTTTCTGGGGGAGTCTTTATAGTATTTGGGGGGTAAGCCTTTGCTCTTGGGGGGGAAGGGCACCCCTGACTGAGTAGATTAAAATAAGCCTGTTCATATAATAATATAAAATGGTATTAAATAATCTAGTAAAAGAAAGACAAAATTAGGGCGAAAAAAAAAACGAAGAGGCATACGTATAGTTTTGAAAATTAGCACACATTTGCATAAAAGCCTCCTAAATAGTAGGAGAGAAGCTTGCGTCACCGTCTACGGTTTCAGGTGAGTTTTCAACTTTCGTTTTATGCCTCAAAAAAGGAGCTAAATCTAGGGCTGTGGAGTCGGAGTCGGAGTCAGACTGATTTTGAGGTAAAGGAGTCGGAGTCGGAGTTGTTAGAAAACATGCCGACTCCGACTCCGGGCTTCTTTTTTTCTTTCCCTTTCGCTGACTCTCCTTGCATTTTTTAAAAACTGACTTCCAATTGGTTCGATTACATGTATGAAAAGATACTAATGAGAAAATAACTGCCATTATGGCAATCAGCTAGCTTGAGTGCTTACAGAACTTTCTGTAGCCGTCCCCCAGTTTGCTTGCTTTTTAACTTAACTAATAGCAACTGTCAGCAAACGGTTTTGTTGCCTAACATTTTCAAGTAATCACTTACAAATAAAAATAGAAATATAGTGTTTTGTTCGATCTCAGTTGTAAAATAGTAAAAGAAACGTAACGAATTAGTAAGTTGAGGCCCGTAGCTAATGCTGAAACGTTTAAGGGTGAACGGCAAATTCAAAAAAGTTCTGACGCGAAAGCACGAATCCAAAAGATCCGACGAAATAATCTAATGGTTTTTTCTTTATTAAGACTATTTATAAGCTTGATTCTCACTAAAAAGTATGGAACAAAATAAGTGTAAATGATTTCTTGATTACAACACTCAATAATTGCAGTTAATCTTAAAATCTTCATATTAAGGTTAACTCTAAAGCAGCAAATAAAATTTAAATTAAAAATTTTGCGAATGAAAAACATAGGTATGGTAAAAGCTATTCGTACAAATTTGTATACCGCCGCATTTTGTGTAAAATTAGCTCCTGATGTATATGCGCCCTATTTTCGTTGCAATTTTATTGATGAAATATAATTTAAAATATATTCGCGAAAATTTTCAGAATTAAAGTATTTATATTTTTTTATAAACTCTGAAATTAACTTTGGTTACCATCTACCAGATGGGTGTCACCCGGGGCAAACCACCCCCTCTCAAGAACTTGGATTTAGAAAAAAAGGTTTTTGTTTTCCCTTCAAGAATTAAAAGCACACGATTTGATCAATGTCTATTTGTTAAACATTAAAGGGGAGCAAATTACAGATAATCCTTTTCAAATTTTTTAAAAGGGATTTTTAAGTCATCTCACTTTTTAACTCGTAACTATTGGAAAATTTGATTTTTAAATTGAATTTCTGACGTTGTATGCGTCTTGGGTTTACAATAAAAAACAAAATGCGAAATTTTCATAAAAAGGAATTAATACTTCAATCTCTGTTTAGAGGTTTTCCCCCTTCCCCTGAAGGGAGAGAGGGAGTTGAAAAAATACAATTTAAAAAAAATCCGGAGTCGGAGTTGGAGTCGGAGTCGGCCATTTTCCTTCCGACTCCGCAGCCCTGGCTAAATCATTGATTGATTAGTGAAAAAGCGCAAAACTATCTGCAAAAATTTAAGATATTTCTTTCTAAACTTGAGAGAAGAAATAATACAGCTTTATACGAAAAAGCTTTTACAATACCGCCTATATTTCTTCTCTCAATTTATAATTTTTCTAAATTCTATTAGTTGCTTTAAAATTAACCTAAATGAAAAGATAGTAAGATTAACTGCAATTTATTGAGTGTTAAAATGAAGATTTTATTTCATACTTTTTAGTAAAACATATTTTCTAATATTAATCTTCTTTACCAGCACAACAAAACTAGAAAATTTTCCTGTCAATGATTTTGCACTTTCTGTACATTAACCCACACAATAAAATGAGTAAGATTTTGACGAATTAGATTTTTTTTTTTTTTTTCAAAGTAAAAATTAACCTTATTGAAAATGGCTTTTCCACTGATATAGGTTTTCGGAATGGACTACCTAAAATTATCGGAGGTAGAGAAGAAATACTGCACTGTTTTCTTCACCGTCAGAGTAGTTGATTTAGTTTACGAAGCAATCCAATTTTTTTTTTCAAAAATTCAATTTTACCAAATTATTAATTCTACTCTACACTGTATTGCCCCCCCCCCCCTGCTATTTCTACAAGCGTACTTTTGCGATATCTCTGCATTGTCAGTTAAATCCTTTCTTCCGACACATTACCAGCCTCAATCTTTCAATTTCAAAACTTTCTCAAATTTGACCTAGAAAGCCATTTTTTCTTTTTCTTCGGAAGCAGATATGAAAGGAAAGACTATAAAAATAGGAGGTTGAAGTGAACTCTTAAATTTAGCAGTACATGTTTGTTTGATTTTGTATAACAGCGAACTACGTGAATATAGTTAAGGCTACATAACAGTATTAAGAAAAATTAATTCATTTCGAAAGGTTCTATTTTACGTATTTTAAACCCAGTTCTTTGAGAAATATGAAATCGGGGATTCACTGTATACCGACGAAGTAAATGAATACAAAGATAAAATTCTTGCCAAACATAAACTTATAATTTATTGCTCCTTCTCACCATCTAGCACTAATCGAACTAAAACCCTTTTAAGAAATGCTATTCGTTCACTTTTAATTGCTAACTTCTGATGAGAAGCTCCATCTTCAGCATTAACTGTCATGCAATGAAACCATAACGGGTAAAACATTCTCCAAGCAGAGCATGTCTGAAATGTTCTAATAAACTCACATTTAACAACGGAAAACTCATCAGTTGCGTCATCTCATGAATAAATATACTCACAAAAAAAAGATAACCTTGCGGATTTTCGTTTTTCATGACTGTTCCCTTTGTTAGCATCCGATTCTTTGTAACTGCTTGTTGCTTTTGTTTGAGTCTAACATAAAACCGTATTTCCGCGCAGAAAGGTGAGAATTTGACGGAAATAGGAAGATGGCTACATAAATTTTATGTATACGCATGTCATTTTCGAAGGACTCGTTAATTTCTATGACGCTTCAGGTATTATAAGTGTTATTGTTTTGACGTTTATGCAGCGCTTTTATGTGAATTAAAGAGAAAAGAATTCTGTTAATCTATAGTTGGGGGCAAGTCTAGTCTGGAAGCGTCGTGATGCTGTGATTAGGATCTGCGTAGGGATTCACAATGCTGACAGGTTAGGGTTAGCTATAGGAAATTAATTGATGTTTTCTCTGGATAGGACTTTTTTGTGATGTAATAAAGAAACTAATTATTTTGTTGGAAGGTTAACGGATATACATTATTGCAGCAGTAATTTAGGCGCAAATAAAAAAAATGCGCATTGAATATTGTTCGTAGATATTATTCATAGATCTCAGCTATGATTTACAGAGGACTGTAATTGCAAACGCATTAAATTTGCTGATTCCATTATTGTCTCAACTTGTTGTTAATGCTCTCACAAAATTTGTGTAGTGTCATATAGCACAGTATAGGACCCCAAATCCAGTATACTCGGAATCACTACCTTTCCGGTAATGGGTCAAAACTTCGCGACCGAAACTTCGACGGACAATACTTTGCGGTCAAAACTTCGCGTAGTCAAAACTTCGCATGGACAAAACTTCGCCTGGACAAAACTTCGCCTGGACAAAACTTCATTCAAAATTCCGTGCGTACAAAACTTGACACAAACAAAACTTCGTCGCACAAACAGCCTTCGTACGTGTATTACTTTTCGCATCTAAAAAAAAACTTCTTAAAATTAAATTATTTTAGTTTTAACATGAAAAAAAAACTTTAAATTACACGTACAATCGACGCTCGTTATAACGACCACACATTATAAACACCATTCCATTATGACGACTAGTGGTAAAAGTCCCAACTTTATCGCTGTATAATCTATGCTAATTTGCTTTCGGTATAACGACCGTTTTCGAAAGAAGAAGTAGAAAACCAATTAATCGTTTTTAGAAAAGTGATCAATTAATCTAAATTTAATCTTCAAATTTATATCAATTAACTACTTCATTAACATGCTATACTTAAATTTATTTAGGATTTACACAATTAACTTGCAATCAAATAATTCATTTTATGAAAAATTAGTTTTTATGTAGAACAATACCCCCCCCCCCCCCCCCAAATACACATTTTTACTTGTTTGCTAAGTTTATATGATATGTTTAATCAAGTTCATTGTTATGAATGCGCGAAGTTCTGGATATAGGCAAAGAGTTTTAGACACACGAAGTTATAGATCGGCAAAATTTTAGACACGTGAAGCAATGAATCGGCGAAGTTTTGTCCACCCGAAGTTTTGAACGCGCGAAATTTTGTCCACACGAAGTTTTGTCCACGCGAAGTTTTGACCGTGCGAAGCAAAGGATCGACGAAGTTTTGGCCGCGAAGTTTTGTCCGGCGAAGTTTTGGCCGCGAAGTTTTGACCCCAAACCATTTTTCCGGCTTTCGGAATATTCCAGATTTTGGATTCTGACTCAAAAAGTAATGAAAGCTCTAGTATAGCTCCTGTCGTGCGGAATTTGCCACGTTTTTCCTGATTTCACTTATGTTCGCGCTAAATTTCTTTTGTGTTTTGATTGATGAAAGTATACTTCATTATACTAGAACATCAGTTGGAAATAATTGGCAGCGGCGTATAGTCCGCGGATATTGCTTTTTTATTCTTTGCAATGTGCCAATCGATACAATAAAAAACCATTTTTTTACTAAAAATAATTTTGTTTTTTTGTTCAATAGCTTTTGCATTACATACTTATGAGAAGAAAAATTATCGTTAACCGAAAGTGGATGTTAAAATATTGCTCTGCAGCAATATTTTAGTATTGTTGTAATAGTACATGCCATTAGAAAAAAACGCTTATCTATGAATAACACGTGGCATCGAAAATACGTTTAAGAAAAAAAGGCTGAAATCAACAAGTAATTGCCGAATGTTAACAATTTTGAACTTCAAAAAAAAAAAAAACAAAAAAAAAAAAATATATATATATATATATATATGAGGGGAAAAGTCCAGATTTCGCGTCTTCCGGATTTTGTGATTCCAAAATTCGGGTGCATCCTGAAAATGTAATGTAAAGGTAATTTTCATGCATAAAGGACGAACATTTGATCTGCAGCAGACAAACAACGAATTAACTGCCCCAGTTGAAATATATACTTTTTAAAATTTCAAGTCACTATGGTTGAAAAAAAAATAATAACGAACATAGCTCATGTACTACGAAGCAGCAATACTCAACCTGGGATACATAGGCTACATGCGGTCCGTCAGGATTTTTCTATCCATGGGTAAAAATAACATTAGCTTGGATTTGCCCAGTTGTACTGTTGAAATGATTTTTATGTGAAATATAAAATTTAACTGACATTTTAATTCTGATATAGGATTTTAGCACTATCTTAGATTGAAATTTGATTCCTAGTGATTTGAAGTTCGGACTCCTAACATATTCCTACTTGTTTCGGAGCAATATATTCTTAACCCTTCATTATTTACTGACGTACAAACCACTGATATTTAATTATACATGATTTAATGGAGAATCAATTTTAAAAAATTAATTCCTAGAAAATAAAACTGATAAATCATATTCAAATGGGTCGGACATGGTTTGCACTAGTTTCGTGTGAATGATTCGCTTACTGGTTTCATCGAACACATAGATTGCGCCCTCTGGTGAAGTTAGTCTGAGGGAGTTAACAAATATCAATCAAAAGAAAGAGCACCTGTTTGTCTATAAATCACAGCGAGAACAAAGACATGATAATATCATCTCTTTCCATGAGCAATCGACTAAAAAGTGAGCTATTAATAAAAAAGATAATGATAATGAAAAAAAAATGTTGTTAAACAAAGTCTCTTGCAATCTGTTCAATTGGATAGCTCGTAACAGGAGTATTAACTAAGCAGCCCAGCAAGAATATATTGGGAATGGTTTTCTTGTTAAGAGAGCACTTTCAATGGTGATTGAGGATCCTCAATGGATTTGGCTGTATAAAGTAGGAACAATGTGATGAAACTTCAATTTTGTCTTGTATTTCGGAAATTAAATTCAAAGATCTAGAACATTTCAATGATTTTATGTAGAATCCTACGTTGCTTATTTTTCTTTTCAACAGATCAACGTCGTAATGCAGTAAATTATGAAATCAACTTTATATAATCTATTCTCATTTGCAAACGACGGCTAAGAGATTTTGAACCATTTTCATACACTTAGTATTGATGAAACATTTTAAACAGTTTTAAATTCCTCTGTTAACAAAATTTATTATTAGCTGTGAGGAAAACATATAAAAAAATGTGTTCAATGAATGTAATTTTAGTTTATCAATAAAATAAAAGTATAAAAAATTCGTTTAAGAAAGAAGACTATTAAATATTTAAATATTGAAGTTGAATTGAACTCAATTTAACAAAATTGATGGTTTTTCTTCTACAAGAGTTCACGTTTATTCCTTGTTGGGAGATTAATCAAACAATCCAAAAATAGATTTCGGGACGAAATTTTTGGAATTAGTGGTGTGCAATTTCTCAAAAACCATATATTGGTGCCATACCAATATTAATGAAGTTGAGTGCCAATGTCAACAGATACCTTTACTTTGTTACCCGTTATTAATCTGAAAATCAAAATACAAAGCAGTGTCTGAACATAAACACATGGCCTTAATTTGTCAAGAAACAAAACTACCTCGTGACTAACTTTGGAGTTTTGCGTTAGTTCTGGCTTGAAAAGCAGCAAGCAAGTTTTCGTGTTAATATGAGATTTTGGACATCGTTCAATGGCTAAAAAGTCAAAACATGACCCGAGCATCCACATGAAATACTAGTACAGGAAATTGAAAACAAGCCCCTGTGGGCGTGTTGAATCACACCGGAATTCTTTTTTTTTTAATGTTTTCTTTATTATTATTTTTTCTCAGTTGGTTAAGCGCTCTTTGTTTGCTGTGATATCAAAAATTTACAAGCATGCCCATTGAAAGGTGTTTTAGGAATTCGTCACCACCCACTTTAACAAAGTCAGATTCAACAGCATCTGTTTGGGATTTCGTGTTTCATGGTGGTTTCCTCAATCACTTATTGATAAATGCTTAGAGTAGGTCATATTATGTAAGTTCCGGCATCTTTAAAATGCAAATTAGCATTCGAGTAGTTAAAATATAACCAAATGATATGTATATATCACTCCGACTAAGTGGTATAAGGCAAACTTTTCTTCCTTTGCACTATCTTTGATTAATCAATTTATTAGATCATTTACTAATACTGATAGAATGAAAATAATTGAAAGCTTTTTTTCTGTTTGCTTTAACATTGCATTGAAAACTTTAATTAGATACAAATAAGGCAGTAAGAAGCAAAGGGATGCTAGTGGACATTTTCAAGTTTTGAGTAAAACGCGTTTAAAGATTAGCTCCTACACTGTAAAAAAAATTCGGAAACGTTTCTGAGTATATCGTGCAGCTGCGGTTCATGAAATTTTCGAAAACGTTTCTGAGTATTTCGGAATCCTCTTTCTGTATTGTCCAGAAACGTGTCTGAGTATTTCGGAATCCTCTTTCCGTAATTTTCAGAAACGTTTCTGAATATTTCGGAATCCTCTTTCCGTAATTTCCAGAAATGTTTCTGAGTATTCTGTGCAGCTGTGGTTCATGAAAGTTTCGAAAACGTTTCCGAGTATTTCGGAATTCTCCAAACAATTTTCAAAAACGTTTCCGAGAATTTCGGAATCCTTTTTCCGTGATTTTTTCTAAAATATAATTCTTTATTATAGTATTGCATACCATATCAGTTTCAATTCTTTCATATCTAAGAGCAATAATACAAGCAATTTTAGAATCATTCGTGGATTTTTTCTTTTTTTTTTTTGGAATTTCTAATGACAAATAGCATGGTAAACAGCATAACATATGCACAGTTATAAATTTTTGAAAAATTATGAAATAATCTACTAGTTTCATTCCTAATCACAAAATTGTCGGGGAATTGGAGTGGGGGTACCTTCTGAAAAGTGGGGATTGTTTGTTAAACAATCTTAAACTTCAGTTTTCTCTCAATATTTTCAAGACAAAACTATCAACATATTGTATTTTTAATGCAGAACTTAAAAACATATCTTGTATCAAACTTGATAGCTTTTATCTTCGGATAAAATTTGACAGGACTTACC
This sequence comes from Uloborus diversus, assembly GCF_026930045.1. Taxonomy (NCBI): domain Eukaryota; kingdom Metazoa; phylum Arthropoda; class Arachnida; order Araneae; family Uloboridae; genus Uloborus; species Uloborus diversus. Next base: position 49,597,140 of record NC_072732.1, read on the forward strand.
TACCCTTCGCGTTCAGGAATTCGTTCACCTCAAGTCAATTTCTCTGACGAACAAAGTGTACCGAAAAGTACCAACAGAGAAATTGATGAATTTAAATATGACACCAAATCCCCCTGCTGGAACCATTCGGGTTGATTCTTCTGTTCTTGCCCTTTTCCAGCTCATCACAAATATAAATACTTATTCAAAATAGGTTACTGATTTTATTTTTACAGTGTGCGCAAAATGCATTATATATTTTATTTATTAAAACATTGAACTCTATTACATGATTATTCCATTTCATATATACGAGAATACCCCCCCCCCCCCACCATAAGAGTGATGGTGCACCATAAAATGCTATGAAGCGCCCCCCCCCCCTTGAAAAAGCAACATCATATACATTATAAATCAAAGTATCATATACATTATAAATCAAAGTATCATATAAATTATAAGTCAAATACTTTAATATGGTGTAAAAATACAAAATTATTTTATTAAGTCTTTTTTTTTTTTTTTTTTTGCTTTTGGTAAAATTGAGGCTCGTAAAACGAAAAAAATGAAGACACTTTTAAATACATATATGTATTTATTTGTTAAGTAAATTAATACACATTTAACTAATTTAAAGCGTTTCGCTAATGCAAATATTTAAAGAGGTATCGTCATTTAGATAATACTGAAGCACTATGTTCCTAATTACAAGAGATAGTTTTTTTTTTTTTTTTTTTACTTCATACAATCTAGCTACACTGTTTACAAGAGAATGAAAACATGCAACCTTAAAGACGAACTATCAAACCTGACAATTTGCATATTATAACATTTAATTCATAATGCTTGATACATAAATGTTCAGCCAAATATTAACTGAGATTGACACATAAAAACAAAGTACACAATAACACTTATTTAATTTTTTTATAATCTTCAATTCATAAATTTTACAGAATAAAACTAGACACACTTGCACTTTAAATATGTGTTCTATGTAATGTAAAATATTTTCAAATTGCAATAGTTCACAACGAAATAATTATACTGAAGAAAATATTTTTTTTTTAACGAGATTTATATGAACTAAATCTCTTTAAAGTAATAGAGTTGCAAAGCGACTTACCTATTCGTCGGTGGTGGTCTTTTGCAGGCTTTGGTCACCAAAAAGGTGATTTTTATGACAGAATAAAATTCTGCCAACAAAAATTACCCATTTGGTTGAAAGAAGAAAAGTATCCAAGAAAAAAGTAAATTACCTACACAAGTTATGCGACGCAATGAATTTACATGGCGTCCTCTAGGCAGTTATTTGGTTTTTAATTTCAGTTAGTATTCCTTCCGCGAGCATGCGTCGAGAATTTGCACTTCGTACTTAAAAATAAGTGACATAGCTTCAAATTCAATCTCATGACGATATATAAGCAAGAAAATATAAGACTTTAAAATTATCTTCAGTGAATTCATGCGAGGAACAAAACTTCTACTAATCCCCTTGATGAGTGTTACTTCGCATACATGAGTCAGCACTTGTTTTCATTGCGTGCTTTCGAAAGTTTCAGTTTAGATTTTCTGCTGGACTATAAAATTGTGAGCTGCGCATGCGTCGACTCTTACTTTCTTGCTATACGGGAAACGTTTTTGATTATTTCAGAAAACTGCGGAGGGCGTACGAATCTGTGTATTACGGAAAACTTTTTTATATATTCAGAGAGTTTTCCGAGATTTTTTACAGTGTAGGTAGGCTTTCATTGAATTTTTTTCTAAATCATGCTAAATAGCAGCAACTACCAGGGCTACTAGTACCATCTCTTGCCCCAAAACAGAGGAGAGGTTCACTTACCATCTGTACTGGTTATCTCCAAATTTTTAATTTTGCCACGTGTGTGCTTCTCACTGCCTCAAATGTTATAAAAATAATGTCCTTAAAATAATTTCAGGCGATACTTCAATTAAATAAAGGCACAATGGCTGCTATAAATCTCACGGTACTATACTCGTAATCATGACTTTATTGCTAATGTAAGAACTTCTAGATTCCTGGTCTTCAGAACTTCTTTTCATACGCAAATAACTTAAATTTCGTCATATACGTAAAATTTCACATACCAAGTGAAAACTAGTACATGATCTGAGTTCCCGTGAAATCCCATGCAATTCCCTGCTCGGAATTGTTATTTGAAAGATCCTGCAACTCAGTTAATTTTAAAGTTTTTGTTTTATATTTTCTTTGCTCGCTAACGTGTCTTTATGGATGTTTTGTTAGATACGGCAATTGTTTTCTTTTTTAAAAAATGCATTTATATTTATGCAAAGCTGAGGTTTTACTTTGCATGGGAGTTCAGCTCCCGTACATCGTTTTATTTATATACAGAAGTAAATGCAATCTTCTTTCAAAATGCTTTAAAAATTCGTGCCTGACACGTTACGCGAAAATTAAGCAAATTTTAAGCATAATGCGCAAAAGCTGGCGGTTATGCCAGCTTTAAAACAATAGAACATTGTAAAATAAAAGGAGTAAGTTTTTTTTTCGTATTGGCACATGAAAAGCCAAAATAACTTTTGTAGCAGCTTACATATGATTCTCTATTTGGCGCTATTTGGTGCGATTGGCGCGTGTCCTTTGTACGCCACTTGGCATCAAAATAATATTGTGATTTATACCCATCAGTTTTTGATTTCATCATGAGGGAGGAAAGAGGTAATAATAACCAATAAAAATTATTTTTCATTGTAATAGTAGAGACACAAATCTTACCAGAAGCATAAAAAGATAAATTTGTATCGATCACCCAATCGAACAAACAATGTTTTAGAATTAAAGGTGTATCTGTCATAATGATGTATATTTTTCAATCGATAGTCATCAAAGGACACGGTTAATTCATTGTTTGTCATTCTCAGGGAGACAATCTGGTTCTCGAATCAAATAGAGCTCTGTCGTGTTCTGAGAAAATCATCCATCTTTTCGAAAACAATTGAAAAATGACATCTGCCGGAAGAAGAATAGTGTCGTATGAGGGATCTGATATTTTTCCTCTTTTCTTCCTCGGTACTTCCTGAAGATTGTTGGACTTCGATAGAACTGCCGACTTTGAATGTCATTGATACGGGCAGATTGTTTTACGAATGCTATTTGGTTGCTTGCTGATTAGTTGGATTATGGCAAAAGCTTGGATTCTGGTTCCCCTAGTATCCGGGCTGGAACACTAGTAGAAATGGCTGCGACGCAGGCATGGGCGCCCAAATAGGGGGGCAAGTGGGGGTTCAAGCCCCTCCCCCTTAGATATTAGAACTTCCATGCTTTTAGTACTTTTTTCTTTGCAAAAGTGTAAAAACATTTCTTCTCCAGTCATTAATGAATTAGCTGTTAAAAATGTCAGACTTCAATAACTCTAATCTGTACTGAAAGCGGTTTCTACGGGGAAAATATCCGGCTAAACCATGGGGAAATTATCTGAGCCCCCCTCCCCTCTTAAAATTAGTATATGGGCGCCCATGGACGCAGGGTCTAGAGCATTGTATCTTGAACCATACAGATTAATTTAACAGTTTAAAACGATTTTTGTTGCCCTTGAATGCTTGGTAAGGCTTGAAGAATCATGTCATTTTTTACTGAATTTAGCATTAAAAACATCATAAAACAGACTGTTTACCCGTTTTTTTTTTGTTTTTTTTTTGTATCTTAATAAATCCAAATTGGTATGTAACTGTTATTTTCAATCTTTAATTCATGCTAAATTCAGTAAAATATGGTATTCAAATTCATTTATGCATTACAAATGTTAATTATGGTTAAAATGCTGAAAAGCTACAAAATGTCGAGAAAATGTTTTCCCCCCTCCCATTTGAACTATGAGTTATGATTATCTTTCTTTAACGGAATCAAAGGCTTGAATCAACCAAATAAATACTTTACTATATCTTGCCTCTTATAATACTTAGTTAAAATGCATTTAAACTCAGTTGAAATTCCTCTGAAACTATTATTACAATTAGAATTTTCTCGGAGAGGGAGGAGAGTCAAATCAAACCTTACAAGAAGGGTTGTTCCCCCCCCCCCATAAGAGCACACTGAACTTTTGTTGGAAGGAGTAAATAGTAGTTCGTTTTTCACGAGAAGGTACTCCGCCACGCCTCCTCGAACGCAGAGTTTACGCGGGGGAGATCGGTAAGCAAACCACGCGCTTTTAAAGGAGGCAACCAGACATCTTTAACTTGGGCGTGCATTCTAATGTGCAAAAAAGTCTTAGTGTCCTTTACATCACTTGCTTCACTTGTCTGTTGTCATTTTAGTTATTCTTACATTTTAAAAACTGCTGTTTTTACAAACAAATGCTGTGATCCGAATATACCTTCTGCCGAAAACAGCGAAATAAAATCATCGGATACCACGTGACGAAGGAGGAGTCAAGTGCCCTCTCGTAGAAAACGGGCAATACGAGCTTCGATTTCGATTAGTGCATAAACTGTGCACATGAATTATTATGAGTTAAAGAGTATATAAACCATACTCAACAGTTAAGAGTAGAAGAATACAAAAAAGGAAATAAACTTACTTGAGAAATTTAATACGAAAAACAAAATTATTCATATCATTTAAATGATTAATACCCTACAATTAAATTATTTTAATCCGGAAGATGTTAGGATTGAGAAGAACTTCAAGAAATATAAACGAAGTGTTAATGAATAGGGTAGACCGACCAGTGAGTGAACACCACCCAGTGAATGAACAGCGCGTCATTAAAAAAAAAAATAATAATAAGCTTCCAATTTTTTTTTTCTGAATAAATTCACTACAAAAGCGTTCTTTATTGATATTCTAAGTTATCTGACACCTGATTGGTTACTTTGGATACGTATTTTTTTCCTGGAAAAAAATTGAAATTTTTACTGCCGTGAATCGTTCTTTCTCTCTTTCAAAATAATAAGGCTGGTTTCGTGCTAGCAATTATTTTGATACATATTATTTTTATCGATAAATTTTATTTTTTAACTCTACGAAAGAAAAATTAAGAAGACATATTTAGGCTATGGATTTAAACTGTTTCAGTCAATGCAGGATGCGTAGATTTTCTGGTAGATGGGTGTTCAGTCACTGGGTACGAAAAATTGCGAAAACCCAGTGAATGAACAATGGCGAAATTTCTTTTGATTTAAAAAAAGTTTTGAAGTTTCTTTGAGATATTTTGATTTTTGTAATGCAGATAGTTTTATATGCTTATTTATTTATGTATTTCATTATATATTTTATAATTTCTTTATTTTTGTCTTTGTAAACAATGCACTTTTTACTGAGTTTTTATCTTTTATCTATCTGTATATTAACCTACCTACCTGCATTTATCTTTCCATATCTTTATCTCTCTTGATAGATAGACAGGTAGATAGAGAGATAGAGAAATAGAAATATATATACAAAGAGAGAGAATAGATAGGTAAATATGTATGTATGTTTGTATATAGATAGATAGATAAATAGATAGAGGAAGATATAGAGATAGATATATAAAAAATAACAGGTAAATAGATATATAGGTAGATGAATATAGAGATAGAATAGGTAGGTAGTGGTTAATAGATAGATAGGTAGATAGAGATACTAATATAGAGATGTATAGCTAGGTAGAGAGATAAGTAGATAAATTGACCGATAAGTAGATAGATAGATAAGTAGATAGATAGATAGATAGATAAGTAGATAGATAGATAGATAGATAAATATATAGTTAGCTAGATACAGATAAGTAGATAGATAGAAAAATAGATAAGTACATTGATAGATGGATAGAGATATAAAAAGATAGATATAGATAAATAGATATAAATGGTTATATAAATAGATAGATAGATAAATCGATATAGATAATTATTTAGATAGATAGATATAGATAGTTATGTATATATATTGATAGATAAATAGACATAGATAGTTATATAGATAGATAGATTATGGATAGATCTCAAAGAAACTTAGTTTCTTTTTGAATCAGAATTTATCATGTGCATTCACTGGACCAATTTGTGTTCATGTACTGGGTCGTTGTGCCATTTTTTCTTTAAACACCTAAAAAAGTCGGAAGCGGTACCATTTAAGTTCCCGCGATTTTTTAGAGATATATACATAGATCAATTAAAATGTTTTAGCTATCACGATCTGTATAGTATAGAATTTAAAATTACTAGGATTTTTAAAGCATTAAATTGTGCTTAACTGTTCATTCACTGGTCGGTCTACCCTATATGCTGTCAAAAAACAACATTTTATCAAGAATAAACTTTGGCCGATAAAATATATAAACTTGACGAACGGGGGACGGGGGGATATTGTGTTGTGATATTGTTATGTTATAAATGTTCTCTATCTCTTTTTTTTTTTTTTTTTTTTTGTCAAAAATAAAAAACATATAAAAAAATGTTTTTCTGTAATACTGTACATTTGCTACTTGTGTGCATTTATTTTTTAAATATATTATATACTTTTTCTGTAAGTATTTAAAATCTAAATTATATTGACTCAATAACATTGTGGACAGTGCTTTTTGCGCTCTTTAGTGCTAAAGCCAAACAACTAACTCATGCTGAACCATGTAGTTTAGAATTTTTTAGTGTTTGTGATTGTCTTTTTGTGATTACGTTGTACGTGTAACATTATTGTTAGTTTATGGATATACATGTGTGTTTATTAATAAATATTAGAATCTTGATCATATACATGTTGTTTTAAAACCAGTTAACTCACCTCAATAACAATATTTAAGTTGTAACCTGAGAACCTCCGATGATCTTTCAACTTTTATCCATCGTTTGGAGAACAACTGCTCGAGAGGCATCTTCAGAATAAGAACCGGCTTCCGCATATTTTGTACGGAATAATCTGCAAGTGAAATTTTAAAATATTAGATTTCACCGTTATTTCTGAAGCATAGTAGGGGAATGAGATAGTTAAGGTAACGTACTTTTTTCCTAATGAACGATTTGGAAATTTGACCTCAAAATTACGGTACATAAAGAAAGAACAATGTATTTTAGTATTCATCTTGCATTGAAACATTATGTTTTAATTCCCGCTTTAAATTTGTACTTCTAAAAAAAAAAAAAAAAATAGAATTTTTTCACTTCTTTTTTCATAGGCAAATTGAAAAATAAAATATTTTTCAAATGGAATATTTTCCATCCAATTATTAAAGACATTTTGGTACAATGAATGATCAAATGAAATAGTGAATGAATAAATGAAAAACGAGCTGATGTGTGCATCACATGACTTCCTTTTACTCCAATTTAATGTCATTTCCCCATTATTGGCAATTTTAATGTGATTCAATTGTTTACTCTCTAAATATGACCAACAATGGCCAAATTTAAACCAAATTTTTAAAAAAAAAGAAAAAAAATCGCCAAATTTGTCGACAAGTAGGTGTCAAAACTTGGCGACCAAAAGACTTAGCGATGTATCGCCAAGTGTCCGACAAATTATAACACAACTTGAGCTTACATCGAAATTAACAATGATTTCCCCTCAAAAAGGGACAAAAGACCCCCTTAGAAACATCCGAATGCAACCAAAAGGGAAGGTGCACAACTAGACCCCACTAGGAGTCTGCGTACCAAATTTCAACTTTCTAGGACATACGGTTTTTGAGTTATGTGAGATACATATACACATACATACATACATACATACATACATACATACATACGGACGTCACGAGAAAATTCGTTGTAATTAATTCGGGGGTCGTCAAAATGGATATTTCGGGTTTCTGTACGTTCCTAGGCATATATCCACGTGTGATCAGGTCGAAAAAAAAAAACTCAACATTCATTTGGGGGCGAGAAAAATTTTAAGTGAAAATTTTTTCGCGAATACAATACTTCCTTTTTTGAAAAATGAAGTAAAAAATGAAACAATAAACGAATAAATAACAAAATAATAAATAAAAAGGAAAATTATTAAATGTAGGAATGCAAATAAAATATTTAATAAATGAATACGTAAGTAATGTGATAAAGGATTGAATAAGTAAATGAAATGAACCAGTTCACTTTGCCCCCGCGTACGTTTTATTAACCGCACAAAGCATTTCAAATACAAACACGCTTAATATTAAACAAATAAATACTGCACAGAATATTTGTAGGTCTCAACCAATATTTAAAATGTTATTAACAAGAAATTTTAACATTTAATAATTACAAAAATAATTTTTGACTTGCAACGGAAAGTTACACCATGAGTATCAATTTTTGAAAATTGCTTGTATTATCATTTCTTAGATTTTCAGAGGTAAATTTTTCTTGACTGGAATGGACTACATGTGCTAGTACATAGTTAAAATATTACCAAATAGGTGACGCTAAAAGCAGATAAAAAAATTAACCATTTCACTTTGCCCCACATTCCACTACTATATTAAGTTATACTACTGTCTATTCCCAAAATTCTGCAATCATAATCTCATACATGTCATTCAACGGTTATTTAAAAACAGAAAAAATCTTTCTCAAAACTAAACAAACGTATGCTGCTGTGGAAAGGTAAATCGCAGTATATATACACTTTTTATTCTATTTATTTAGTACTAGTGGTACCCGCACGGCTTTGCCCGCAGTTGAAAATTAAAAGGTAATTCGGTTCGCCTGTATATTTACAAATAATGGAAGACGATTTTTTCGCCAATTGGCTATGTTCCTCCGTTCTCCCATTCCACGTTATGATAATTTCGTAATTTATTCATCCATCTTATGATAATTTTGCTCCGGAAAATGTTCTTAAATTTGAAATAGAAAAAGAATAAAATCGAATTTTCAAAAAATCACATCGAGGTGCACACTCCCCTGCTACAAACTAATTTTGTGCTAAATTTCATGAAAATCGGCCGAACGGTCTAGGCGTAGTAAAGATTTGTTTTGCATTTTTGTCCTTAATTGAACTTTAGCTTCACTGTACAAGCTTGTTTATTTTGTTTCCGCTGAAAATAAAACACGAAACCCCCTCCCCCACACCAAATTCCAACCTTTCACTAATGTTAGTGACGAATCCTAAATGCATTTCTTCAAATGTCTCAAAAACTCATTTCTGAAAATACTGCGGCTCACCTTTCCAATCGGCAATATATAACATGGGTGTAACTTTTTAAATAACGAACTAAAATAACGTTAATAAGCTAAAGTAAAATAATAAAATCTTGTCCAGAAGAGTCTCAAAAACTCATTTCTGAAAATACTGCGGCTTACCTTTCCAAGCGGCAATATATATCAAGCGTGTAGCTTTTTAAATAACGAACTAAAATAACGTTAATAACGTAAAGTAAAATAATAAAGTCTTGTCCAGAAGAGTCTCAAAATCTCATTTCTGAAAATACTGCGGCTCGCCTTTCCAAGCGGCAATATATAACATGCGTGTAACTTTTTAAATAACGAACTAAAATAACGTTAATAACGTAAAGTAAAATAATAAAATCTTGTCCAGAAGAGTCTCAAAAACTCATTTCTGAAAATACTGCGGCTCACCTTTCCAAGCGGTAATATATAACATGCGTGTAGTTTTTTAAATAACGAACTAAAATAACGTTAATAACGTAAAGTAAAATAATAAAATCTTGTCCAGAAGAGTCTCAAAATCTCATTTCTGAAAATACTGCGGCTCACCTTTCCAAACGGCAAAACATAACATGCGTGTAACTTTTTAGATAACGAACTAAAATAACGTTGATAACGTAAAGTAAAATAATAAAATCTTGTCCAGTCCAGAAGAGGAAAAAATATTTAATTTTTAAGAGTGCCCGTTTCGCGCATTGCAATCGCAGCATTTTCACAACGATAACATTTGAAAAATCTTTGATTACTTGGATTAAAGACTCCTCAAGAGAGAGAAAAACAAGAGCTTTTTACTAAGATTTACTCAAGAGCGAGCAGTGAAATCCCATTTTACTGGTATATCAGAAATAAGTATTATTGAATTCAAAGAATGAATAATCCACAGACATTTTTCACATGTGAAAAAGAAAAAGAAAAAAAAGTCTTCAATACACAGCAAGTTTTGGGAATTTCAGCGCAAAAAATAATAATCTTTCCCAGGGAAATCCATTTAAATTATTGAGCAAGGGCACAAAGCACGATGTCCTGAATCCAGAGAGATTACCAAGCGAATTTCACGGCTTGTTTGCGTTGCGTGGTAGCGGTAAACTCATCATCGAAAGGATACAAATTATGAAAATCTTTAATTCCTTTTTTCAGAAGCTTTAGACAAGATGATAACAGTGGATAGAAGTGCTGTTAAGCCTGTTTATGCTCTGATTTTGCTTTCAGGATTTAAGCTTCCAGGCTGAAATCTTGCATCGATCTGAAGCAAAGTGTAAAAACATACATTTTCATCGTGTGGTAATTCATTTTTTGAGCTTTGAAATTGATTTCTGTGGTGATATTCGTAAGCACTGGCATTTGCTTAGTATTAATGCAGAATGGCATTAAGTGAAGATGAGTGATAGCGATGCGTCAGTTGCTGAAGGTGTGACGGGAAAATCTTTTCCGAGAAATTAAACCGGAATAAATGAAACAAATTCTTACTAATACATAAAATGTGTTGCATATACTTTATTTAACGCTCATGTACTTGTATAGTACTGTACCGCTAATGTATTTGTATATTATATTTTTATGTTTATAAATTTAATATTTCACACACTCAAACCTGTTTTTGTGCGGGAAATAGGGACCGCATAAAAAATCGCATTAACAAAAATTCGCTCAAAATTACACTACTAAGCACTCGTATTAAAGATAGATTAGTAAATTGAGTCCCAATTTGTGCGAAATTTTCATACACCGCACAAAAAAAAAAAAAAAGGTCGCACAAAAACAGGTTTGAGTGTGTACATAAACGTAAAACAACAAAAAATACTTTTAGTTTCAATGCAGTGTCATAGTTTTTAAAAATTGGCGAAGTAGAAGTTGCAGTTGAATTGTATGTATATTCTTTGTACTAAAAAACATGTTTTTGTTATAATTATTATTTACTCAGATAAGTTCAGCTGATAGATGAATACGGCATGGAAATCAGTTTAAATATGCAAGTATGTTTGAATAAAACTTAAACATAGAACATTAACATTTAAACCAATGAGTTGCTTAACGAATTTCTCATTGCCAAATCTATAGAGATATTACTGGGAAAAAAATGTTTTAACTTTGACCCTTTGAGTCACGTTGGCTTCATTTGAGGCCACCAGTTTATTTTTTCTGCCAACAGTTGAAGATGAAGCCATTGCATCAATTGACTTAAAAAAAAAAGAAAAGAAATGGTGGCCTCAAAGGAAGCCCCCTGTTTCTAAGTGTTAATGTGAATCACATTTTAAAAGAATTGCCATTATAAAAATTATTTTTGCTTCGGTAGAACTTTTATTGTTAAAATTTCAATGGATCGAAAAACTGTTGATGGAGAAACACCAATTTTGTAAACAGGTAATTTTGGTGACATACGAAATAAAGATTCAGATTTTTATTTCCTTTTATTTTAGGGTTTTAAAAAAGTAAAAATATTCTTTTAAAATAAGTATTGGATAATGCCAAATCTGTAAAATGACTTCTGTGTTGTATCATCTTTATTTATTGCCCACCCATATTGAAAATAATGCTCAATTCCTTTTAAGAAGCTTTATGTAAGCTGGCAAGATTAAGAATACTAAGTTCCCGTTTCTGCTTATAAGATACTCTTTAAAACTGTTTTTTAACAACCAAACAAAATTTTGTTTCCATTTCATAACATAAAATGCATAAAGGAGAAATTTTAAAAGCATTCAGAAATAAACTTCTTAAACAAGTTCTTAAAATCGATAATAATGCTATTAAAACAATTCCTTATGCATTATTATTACTATGTTTGCACGGTGTTAACGCATCAATCCTTTAAAGATTACACCCTGGTCGGTAGAAAGTATTTCAAAATGCGAATCTGTTCTTAAAGTTATAGTGTATTTAGTCGTTCAGCGGAAGACGCCATACTTTTGCTGTCACATGTAATTTTGGATGCATGACGACGAAAAATAGAGGCTTGTTCCCACGTGGAATTCTAGTTGTTATGAACGGTTGAATGCCGTTTTATACGTAACCTAAAAAGGAGGAATTCTATGGCCATCGGATAATAAGCATGATTTGGTCATGTAGTTGAGAAATTACACAGAAGCAAGATGGATTCTTGCAGACTGACTTCAAGTAAACACTATTTTTCTGCATCATTAAAGTATCGGAACAATTTTCCGAACAGACCTACGGAGTTTCACTTAAATTTGTGTCATGGAACGTATGGTTGAGCTTGTCAAAGATAGTTTTCCTTCATCTGTGTATCATGAATGATTGCACGTAATTCACATTCTTTTGATTTATCATGTTGTGTTTAATGGACTAGTTTTAGTAATTATGAAAAATTCTTCTCAGCGTGGGTTTCAAGAAGCAAAAGCAGTTTGTTTAGTGAAACTAAATAAAAGAGGTAAACAGAAGGCTTGCTTAGGCACAATAGAATCTCGTTTTCTAGACCCTCCTTAATCCGAATTTCCGGATAATCCGGATCAAATTTGTAGTATTTTAAAAAAATTTACTTTTACTTTGGTGATTTTAAATTACGTTAGCAAAATCGCAAAAATACAAAACATTCACTTTTATTTTGACCTATTAAATGATAAAGCGTTAGCGTGATCAGACCATGCTCCTTTAAATGACACGCATTTTTGAATCAGAAGACAGAGGACTAATTCTTTTTAAAGAAATATATGTTTTTTTTTTAATTTTTTTGTAAACAAGTCTGTGGAATTTTGTTACAAAACATGTTTTTTTATCGTAGTGAACGGTAAGATTGTTTATTTCTGTACCTCAACGCCAATAGGACGTAAGTCACATTATGATAATTTTACAGGGGAGAAGAAAAACTTTTTTCTGGCCCACATGCAAAGGATGGGACAAGTGATCTTTAACCCTGGTAAAAAAAATTGAAAATGATTCTTCTTTAAGAATTACGATAACATGACTCGATGCGGAATAGGCTTCTACTTACAATGCACAAATAAACAGAAATTCGCCATTTTTGGACTTACATTGCATTTAAAAAAAAGGGTACGGATTTAAGAATTTGTTTTGCTGATTGTCCATACAACACGGATTATCTGGGTTTTTGATTCTTCAGATCCCCTTTGGTTCAATTTAGTCCAAGTAAACGAAGTTGTACTGTCCCCGCTTGTAAAAATGCTGAAAACTTGATTACTGCTCTCATTTGTTTGAACTCCCAATGATGAAATTTTGTATATGAAATAAACATTATTTTTATTGCGATCGTCTTCTTGACTACGACTTATTACGATATCAGAACAAAACTGATACAAACCAAATCCTTCACTGTTTGGACGCACCCCAGCAACACAAGTAACACAACTTGGAAAAAAAAAACACTGGAGCAGGTTATACGCAAAACTACTTTAAACTAATGCATTATTCTCAAATACTACAATTCTCAAATACTTTTCTAAAAGGAAAGGAAAATAAAGAATGAGTTTTGTGGAAACCTTGATTCTCTCCACGGAACCCGGGGGTTCCGCGGAACACATTTTAAGAAACGCTGCATTAGTAGAAACAAGAAACCCAACGAGTAGGGTTCTATCGCGATTCATGATTGCGAAAAACATAATTTGAATTCAAGACGTCAAAATTCAAATGAATGCTGGATGTTTTTTTTTCTTTTCTTTTTCTCGTCAAACTTACTAGAGATTTAAATAGAAAAGTAAGAAGCCAATTACTTAAAACTATCTTATTACCTCTAAAGGATATTGAATGATATGTTTTATTCATTTCAAACAAAAAAAAGTGAATTTTGCTATCTATTTTTATGATACTATTCAAATCCAAAACTCCTCGTAAGGCGGCAAAAATATAAACACGAAGCGTTTGACTGTGCTTTTGTTTGTAAATCAACCTTGCCCCATCGGATAATAAATTTCATTTCCCTCATATCCTGTGCTAAAATTATGACTCAGGCAAGAAGTTCCCATGAAATAGTCTTTGTCAGGTCATGTTTTTCCTGTGAATGGAATTGATGCTAGTATATACCTGAATATTTTTGCGTAACTTTAACTTATTGAGAGCATAATTCAATTTACGTTTTAACAATAGTCTCGTCATAGTTTGTTTTGCTCACACCCTCAATAGCTGAAAATCATACTAAATAGACTTCAAAAACAAAATTGAGAACTACATTCAAGTAATGTAATATATACGCTACTTAGATCCTTATTTTCGAGCTACTTTAGCATGAATTTTGATTTCCAATTGGGTTGTTGTTAGAGGACAAAATCAGAGGTCGCCACCGCCCACAGGGTGACTAAATGGAAAGGAAAATAATGGCGATTTAAAAGTCATCTGTCAATCGCCAGGCGATTTTAAGTGTTTCAAATGGCAACGGTTGGAAATTTACAGAGAAATAAAAGCTATATAATAAAAATTGTAAAAGCACTTATTTTCTCGCGGCTTTAATTTTCGCGATCCCGCCAAGATTTCAAAATAAGTGTGCAAACCAGTTTTTTTTTTTTTTTTTTTTTTTTTTTTTTTTTTTGTGGTATGTGAAAATTTCAAGCATATTGGGACTCGATTGACTAAATTATTTATGAAACGAGAGCGAGGTAGTATTTTCAAGTGAGTTTCTGGGGCACTCCGATAGGAGGTCACTCTGACCTCCCAAAAATGTTCTTATTCGGGAAATTTGGTCTGACTATTCGGCAAAATTATCATTATGGTAATTTTATAATCTTGATTTCGTTTCAAGAAGCTATTCCTAGTTACTTCGCAAGTTTTTGGGTTTGGGACTTTTTTTATGCGGTCCCTATCCAAAAAAAATAATAAATGTATGGCGAAAACTATTTTATAGCAACTCGTGGAGTTCCGAATAATTTTTTATGCGGTCCGTATCCACCGCACCAAAACAGGTTTGGGTGAAATCAATTTTCAGGTCTATTCATATGAAATTCGTGAAATTTTCAGCTCACAAAACCGCCAACACCTTCATTTTCGTGAAAATTAAGGCTCGCAAAATTAAGTGCTTTAAGAGCAGTTTGGTTTTGAATAAGAGAGACATTCTTTGTTTTTAGAAATCAGTTTCAAATGTTGAGAACGTATTTTTACATAACTAGCAACTTTAGCTAATGAAAATATTCAACTGATGCTAGAAAAATCATCATTGTTATCGGGGAAAGTAGGCTTATTCAGTTCTAGACGGAACTTCTTGCTGATTTGGAGATGCACCACAACTGTAGCAGATAAGCGATATTCTCAGTCACCTAACACAGTATAGCACCAATTTAACGATTGTCAAGGGACTGGAAAAGTTATCGTTAAATCAAGGGTTAAATCGAGGTGCATATACATTCAATACAGTGAAATCCGGATCAGTGAAATGTATCATTATATTGAGGAAATCGTTAAATCGGGTATCGTTAGATCGAAGTTATACTGTAGATGGAACTATAATAAAAGAACAGCCCTTCTTTTAGAAGGATTTTCCGTTACGTGCGATCATTCACCTATTGCTTCTAAAATGAATCCCTACTCAAAAAAAAAAAAAAAAAAGAGCAAACAACACAAAAAAATCGCTCGTTTCCATGTTTGCCAGGCTCCTTCCACGTTCATCTTATTTCATTGTTTGACAACCCAGTTTACACGTTCGGAAAGGTAATGTTTCTTAAAAAGAACGTTAGGAAGAGAAAAACAATGTGTAATAGAAGAGATTAGCGACTTAGACTTATTACAATATACGAGAAAAAGGTCACATGAAGTAAACTATGGAGAAAAACATTGTCAGCCGTGGTAAAACAATTATTTATATGTTTTAACATAAAATACACAATAATCTCAAATTACTGTTTGTCCGTAATTTGCGTGTCCTTTCCACATAGCTTGTATTCAGCAGCTGTGGAAACTCATCTGGTTGTGAGGCAAGATCTTGGAATAAAGTAGAAATGTCAAAAAGATTAATAGTTCTGAGCCAAGCCATTCACAAAATTCAAACAATACTACTGTTTTTTTTTCTTTTCAAATCCTTTCTTTTACATTGTACATTTCTGGTTAATTTATTCAAAGACATGAAAATTATTTAAGTGATGCTCATTAAAATTTCTTTCTGCGCAGTTTGCACAAATTTTAAAAACGGAAAAAAAAATAGGTAGCACATTTGAGACACTAACTTTGAATTGAGAGTTAAAATTGAACCGTTTATTTCGAAAACCAGTCAAGCGACAAACTCTAAAATTTCGAAAAAGCATTTTTACCTTCGTATTTTTCTATAAGAATTAATGTTTTAAACTAAAAGGGATATTTAGGTATACAGTAAAACCTGTGAAGTTGACGACCTTTGTAAGTTGACCACCTGTCTAAGTTGACCGCTTTGTTCAGGCATGAAATTAGCCCTTATCATACAAATCAACCCTCGTAAGTTGACCACCTGTTTAAGTTGACCACTAAAGTAAAGCACCTCAAGTGGTCAACTTACACAGGTTTCACTGTATTCCTTTCAATAAACAATGTTGTGATCATTGTTGAATAATTTAATACTATGATATAGATGTTTTCCTAAAATTAGTAATTTTGTCGTCTGACTGGTTTTTGAAAAAATCAATTCAATTTAGTTTGACGATTTTCGTTTCAAATATATTGCTGTCATAATGTCCTAAATCTGTTGTTCGTATACACAGTGTGTTTCAGAACTTCTGGTAAGTACTTCAAAAGGTAAAATAAGCGCTCATTTGAAACGCAAACCAGCATAGATACCCTGGTCTATCTCAAACTGTTCTCAAGTTATTAGATCAAAAAGGCCTTAACCTTAAAAAAGTACCTACTTCATGAAACTACTGAAAACGTCGCAGAACAAGGAATAAACTTATATACTATTAGAGTGGTGCTCATCCATTTTTTTACTGGAGAGCCACACCTCGTATTAAAAGGACTCACACCGGCTAGAACGCATATTAAATTTAAAAAATTTGATTTTTTTCGCCTAGATAATAAAAGCATTGAAAATGAAGGAAAACTACGCAGGCCAGACGATAGGCCATGTCAGCCTAGTTGGAAATTAGGGGCCCGGTTTTTGTGGAACAAGACCGCCTAGAGCCAAGTCCGGCTACTTGTCAGTTTGGTCGCCGCCCCCCTGTCACCATTAAACTCTTGTACTTTTGAAAATTTTTACTATTCCCAACTAGGCTGACATGGCATCACGTCGGCACTGTTTGGTGGCCCAGCTTGAAATCGGAGTCATTAAAATTTTACAAGTTTTGTGGGGGTAGGGGGCCCGACGACCAAACTGACAAAAAACCCGCTTTGGCTCTTACCGCCCCAGAAAAAAACAAACCAAGAATTGTTGCCACCATTTTTCTTCTTCAGCAGCACTACAGCCTGGTGCAGGCAGAGGCTTTCTCTGTCTGCTTCCTTCAGGCGGTATGACTTTCTGCTAGGTTTCTTATATTATTTATTCTCACACACAAGATTGTCAAATCTTTCTCTACATTGACCTTGAAACTGGTCTTCCTCTTCTTCTAGTACCCTCATTCTTCGAAAAGGTTAATTTTTTAACCGAGTCCAAATCCGACCGTCGAAAAATGTTCCCCAGTCATCTGATTCTGTTGGATTTAATAACTCTCAAGATGTTAGGTTGTCTGTATTTAGTGTATACTTCATGGTTACATAAGCTGCTCATATATTGCCACCATTACTATATGCTTATTTTATCAAGGAAAAGTTTTCATTTGTCCATTAGAAACCAGTTACTGGTCATTTGGCTCCTAATTTGCAGCAATCGCTTTTAATACAGAAAGAAGATAATTGGTTGTTTTGCAAGTTTCAGGAACAAAGTTTTCGATTTAAAATATTGAGCAGAACAACGAGTCACACAGATCGGCTTCGCGAGTCATACGTTGGGCACCATTTTTCTCCACCTTACCCCACCTTTTAACGTGAAGTCTTAGGTTGGTTGAGCACCACTGTACTAGAACATCAGTTTCTTTTGAATACAGAATGCAAATGAATGCAATTTGCTATCAGAATGCAAAGGCATTTATAAATTTAAAAGTATTAATTTTCTAAGTAATATATGTAATAAACAGTTCTAAAAAACGCTTTTTCTTCTTGTAACTAAAAAACAACAATATTTAGTTTTGTTAGTAGCCAAAAATATTTATCTCAACCTCACCGATGCAGCCGCAAATGACAATGAGCGCCATGCATATTCCGAGATGATTAACTCGAGTAAGTCTATGTTCATACCTCCCCCCACCCCTCTTTCTCAGAACATTTTAAATGATAGGCCTAATTTCTGCAGTTCTCTTAACACTATATTAAAAGTTGTACAACGCAGGATCAAATCATAAGCAAAATATACCCAATTTTCCTCTTAAACAATTTCGTCGTCCTGTATTACACAATAAGACTTTGAAAAAAAAATGTTTGTTATAACAAAGATTGGTTTTCATTACCTGATAATAGATTTCACTTAAAACGAATTCATTTTGCTTCATTAAATAAATTATGTGATTTATTTTTTTTTAATCGTGCACCTAGACATACATACATTAAGTTAAATAAAATACCATACAAGAAAATCTACGAAGTCTGCTAAAATTTGTTTTGATGCAAATAAGAAACATAATTTAGTGATGCGGAGATTTCATGTATCCTCGTTTAGCCTCATTTTACAGGATGAATCATTTCTTTCCATGCGATAGAATGGTAAAAAATGACATCGTGGTGTAATAATACCGGAAGCAAAACATTGTGGCCTTAGGGCTCTTCTCTCGCATTGGTTACTTTTTCTTTCTTCCCAGAAACCAAATTTAATTTTAATATTCCTGTATGGTTATTACAATCCACTTTGCGGAACATGAGAAAATATTTAGACTGCAATTTAAAAGGAATAAATTCTCGAAAGTTTTAATTCCCGAAAACCATTTTTCAAAAGCAGTTTGTTCTTTGTTTCGTCCCACGTGGACTCCTTAAACCCGGCTGACTCACCTCCCTACGCCCATCAGTTCTGCGAATCTATATTAGCCTTAGCCATTGTTTGAAGACATCATGGCAGGCACGATCCTAGGTCACCTGATGAAAAGAGTTTTTGACCCTATTCTTTCTCCGATGCAGATTTATCGGATAAGTTTCGTTTTTCCACAAACAATACTCACTTTCGATTTCAAGCAGGGGCCCAGATGCACTGCCGTATTTAATTAAAGATTCATGTGTTGTGATAACGAAAAGAATAAGTTGCATAATAAGCGTGTAAGCAAATCAGTATTTTGCGTATTGTTTGAAACTCTCATTATGAAAAAAAAAATATTATCTACCAATTGAGAACAAACTGCCCCGCAAATAAAGTACTTGTAGAAGTTTTTAATGACTGTGAGGAAAGCAAAATAAGGTTTATTAGTTGTTCTTAATTAGTTTTTTTTTTCTTTTTTTTAAACTTTTGTGCCACTTTCTTAACCTTTGAGAATTCGCCCAGTGCGCAAAACACTCACATCAAGGGGGGGGGGGATACATCCAGCACACAACATCTAAAATCCGTCCCTAAGCAATCAGCCCCTGGCATTCATTTGAATTTTGACATCTTGAATTCAAATTACGTTTTTTGCAATCATAAATTGTGTTAGGACCCTACTCGTTGGGTATTTTGCTTCTGCAAATGGCTCCTATCACAATCATAACAGCGAAAAACATAATTTGAATTCAGGACGTCAAAAAACAAATTAATGCCAGGGGCTGGATGTTGAGTGTTGTGTGATGGATGCTGTTTTTGTTTAAAGAGGGTTGTGGACAGTCCCGAGGAGGACTGTGCACAGTCCAGAGGGTCAGGTAAGTATAAAGTCGATTCTATGAGACGAAGAAGAGGAGCCGGAGGAAGAGCAGGAGTCGGAGAACTTACCACCAGGAGAGTAAACACGGCGGAGGCCGGTGAAACTCAAAAAAGGATAGAACATCAACTACGGTCAAGTGAGAATAAGCAACTCGAGATTTCTCAAAAAACAAAAACATTTTTTCTTAATTTATTTCATCAAAATGTTTTATTTGCTTCAGAAAGTATTATTGTTTTGTTCCATTAAACAACCTGTAGTGTTTTAATAGATAGTACATGAAGAATTTTCTACTAAATATTTTAAACATTTTTTTTGAGGGAAATAACTGGTATGAGGAAAATTCTCACATGCATCAGTTCTCCGGTCACTCATTTGACACGAACTGTGGAAGGTTAAAAATGTCCAAGCTTCATGGAGCCTTAACTTCCGTGTACTAACATGTATGCTTTTTTTTTTTTTTTTTTTGTCAGCACTTACATAAAATAATGAGTTATGCAATATAATAGCTCTATCTATAAACCAGTTAAGAAGTAGTTAAACGATGAAGAAATTCATAATAGCATAATAGTTTTGTTTTCTGCTAAAAGTTGACCACTTACTGGAAAACTGCTTACATGTGCATAAGTAACAGTCGTAATGTCTTAAAAGACCATAAATAGTATATGGCACTAAAAGTTAACCAGCACACCGCTAACCTGACTTAAATTTGTCAATTAAGTAGAGCGTCGATTATTGGAGCGATCTGGACAGAAGCGGATATGGTAAACGAAAAATCTGAATAATTGAACAACTATAAGAAACAGCTGTGGCAATGTTTTTTAAGTTTCTTCTCTTCAAGCCTTGGTTCTCTCCAAACCTTTTGCCGATTTTGGACTTGTTCAAACATTACAAATGACGTGTTAGAAACTATTTTTTCTAACTGTAACTGACCAAGTTGTTTTTAAGAAATTTAACTGAAATATATAACTATTACATTTTATACGACCTACAGAGTCCGCATTCTGGAAAAAAAAAAAAAAGATGGCTAAGAAAATTAAAACTGAATGATTCTTGATCGATACGGTTAATTGGGCATCTGGTTAATCGGCACCTTAATATAGTTCATTTTAGAACTAGAAAAAGTTCTAAAGCGGTTTCTCATGTTTTATAGGATAATTCCGAATAACACGGTGCCTGGAAGGTTGTTCTGAAATAACTGGTAGTCAAAGTTTTTTTTTTCTAGTCGCCCCGGCACTATGGCGTCCGGGGTTTGTTGGACTCGTCAAATGTTGAGTGATTAATTTCAGAAATTTTTACATGTTTCAATTCCATTTTATATATTTTCAGCCCGCTACCAAGAAATGAGGAAAGCTTAAACTTTAAATTTACTCACACGCAAAAAGAAAAGCAAAAGCTTTTCACTGTTCCAATAAATGCAAAATGGTATCAATTCCTTCCTAACTCCAGAAAATAAAACACATTAAGAGAAAACGTTAGTAGTAAAATAACTTTGTCATATTTGTCTCCAAGTATAATTGGCACAAAAGGGTACATGTAGAGGTCATGCTCCGTGAACAAGCTGTTAATAACAGGGTTGCTAATAACTCCCAAGTTACGCATCATTTCACACTAAGAGCAACTGGAAAGGGAATTTGTATTAAAAAAAAATTAAAGTTGAAACTTGAGAAACTTCGATATCATTCTCAAGGATTTAAAGCCTACAGATTTTCGAATGTCCTTCTGTTATCTTTTTCTGTGTATAAAAGGAAATTAACCACTGTTCAGGAATAGAATTGAGTTCATTTTAGAGGCATTTTAAGGAAAACCATTTGCGATATATCATTAGAGATAACGTTAATGTACCTTGAAATGGATAACGGTCTAAATATGCTTCGTCAAGGTCGTTTCAGAGTGTTTTTCAATAATACAGCGTTTTACAAACAGAAATAATGCATTTTAACTAACGTTTTTAATCTAAAAAAATGAAAATGATGAAAAGAGCATTTTTATAGAAATTTAAACACAAAGAATTCATAAATCTGGAAACATTTTATATGCATTATGACGTTAACAAAGTTATAAAAAAGAATGTTTGGAGGGTCATTTTCCGGTACAATACAGCCTACAGAACATTGCGAATTCGTGAATATAACCAATTCGATAAACATGTACAATATTTGCATATTTGGTATACAGTAACAGTACTTACAATTTTCCCGGGGCTTTAATTTTCGCAATTTTCACGAGCCCGTCTAAATTACGAAATTTAAAGCCTCGCGAAATGTTTCAGGTTTCCATTTTTTAATCAACTTTGGTATAATTAATTTTGCGAAATTTTAAGCTTGCGAAATCACCGATATCTTCATTTTCGGGAAAATCACTGCAGGGGAAAATAAGTGCTTTCCCAGTATTTGATAAAATAGATAACTCCAATTCTGTAAAAGCTAAGTTTCTGAGCTCCTAAACTAAGAAAGTCTTCACAGAATGTTCAATATTTTCATAGCTTAGTTTCAAAACCCTATATTAAGAAAATTTCCTCTTTTTTTTTTGCGTGTAAAAAGACTATTGTTGTTAAGATTTTTTTTTTTTTTTTTTTTCAATAAACTCTTTGAACGAAGATCGCTCACAATGTCAGACGCTTAAATTCCATTAGCATTGCTGTCTGGAGTAGAAAAATTTAAATACAATGTTAACCAAAATTTAAATTTCCGTGTTAAATTGCATATGTAAGTAACTAAATAATTCAAAAGCCGAAATTAATTCTGTTTGAAGACTCAGATAACATGATAATTTTTATCAAATGAGAGTTACCTATTTTAATAGTTAACCACAATGAGGTGAAATGCTGCAATCGAATTCCATCAAAAAAAAAAAAAAAAAATCTTTTAAGCAGCGACAAAGCCTATAAATCTAAAATTATCCTATTTTATTGCCGTTTTTCGTTCCAAAAATACATATCTATCTGTGTTACATAAAGTAATTCTTGGAAGTCGTACAGAGCTCCTAATTTTTCTTTCAAAAATTTTGAAAACTTTAATGCTCTTTAACTGTGCATGAAACGAAAGTAGATTAAAAGAGATTTGTCTGAATGGCTATCGCTGTTTTTGCTATTTCTCCTCCACGGCATTAATAAAAGCCTTGAAGCAACGTAAAAACATCTGTAAACGCTTTGTAAATGCACATGTTTCCTTGCATGAAGCAAAATAATAATCGACGTTTTCTTCCTCCATAACATCTGCAATGTTACATTTCGTTTTCTTTAAATGAAGGAAGAGCATTCGGTAGGCGTCTCGAAAGGCTCCAAACTTGATGGCTTTTCCATCGTCGAAAGTTTTCGCGTTGCCATTCTAAGAAACAAAATTAAGTGATCAACTCGGATACTACGTAGAAAATTGTATTCTTTGTGCATGGTTGCTTTTCTGCGCTTTCAAACTTCTTCTTTTTTGACTGATTTTAGGTATACCAACAGCGCTTCCCTATTTAAATCCTGAAAAAATCCTCTTTCGCGCCATTTCTGAAGATGATTTTACTGTAATCTTCCAATTCTACATTTCCAAAAAAGTTTCGCTTTTTTTTTTCCTAAAAAAGATTTGCAAGGTAGATTGAACATCGTTTAACAGCCGATTTTCTTTTTAAATCTATTGATGATTACAGTAGTTACGAGACACATTATTCAAATTCTTCAAAAGTTAAGCTCAAACATTCAGAATGTTATAATCATACTACATCTGCTGAATTTTGTGTCATAGTAGACTTCTCAATGAGCTTCAAAATCATAAAATCGTGCTTCTAATATCTGAATTTATAAAGACGTGATATCAAGCAATTTAAAAAAAACGCAAATCCAACATGCAATATTTACCTCCCCATGAAGACAATTTCTGGCATGAGCTTTTAACATTCCCCATAACAATTACACATGTATATTTCGTACAATATGAATCAGATCATATCGTCAGCATACTGGAGAAAACTATCATTTACAATTGTTCTTTCTTACTTCCTTACTACCTCAACAAGATATTCATATCTCAATTTCTTCTTGAAACATAACCTTTTTCACTATGTTTTTTTTTTTTTTTTTTTTTTTTGATGGGAAAAAAAGTGCTTCTGTATATAGACTACAGAATAAATATCGGTATCATACAGAAAAAATATAAATGAAAAGCTACTGGGGTTGAAGGCAGTGGAATACGTTGTATTCGGACACACGTGAGCCGGTGGTAATGAAATATTTTGAAAATGTTATGAACCTTTTGGGGAGAAATAAATGGCACTAATTAATGCATTCTATTTAAAATTAGTGCATCTTATTTAAAATAAATTTCGATAATTACAGTAAAAATGTAAAGTCAGATTTTTTTCTTGCAATACAAAACGCTTTTTTGTTCATATAGCTCTCTGCATTGAAAAAGAAACTGCCTGAAACACTTACACAAACGTTTGTATCTTAACTCTTTGAAGTTGTTTTTGAGATTAATAAAGATATGAAACATTGAATAGTAACAGAAAAAAATCTTTTTAAAATTAAAAAAAAAGTAGGGGAAACTGCTAGAATCCTATGATTTAATTGAAAAAAGGGTAGTTTTTTGTAACTTATATGTTGCTGTAATAATCGAAAAACATACAACAAAGGTATATGAATTACTTAAAGAAGCTACCGCCATACAACCTTGCATTTTGTTTCGGTTGGCATATCTCCTAAAATCTTTTAAATCGCACAAAATAGTTACTACGAATAGTGTGTGAAAAAAGCTTGCTTTTGTGAAAATGAAACTTAGTGTTTGAAAATACGACAACAATTTAAACCAGAAAGCAAACATCCTGTATTTTACCAAATGAGAAAAATATTTTATTGCCCTTTCTACAGTTACAAAACCACTACTGTCTTAATACCTCGCATGAAACTAAGTTAGGTGAGCTAATGACTTAAAAGTAGCTCTAAAGCTATTGTACTCAAATGCAGAATCAAAAAGCAAGCCACATTAAGAAATAAAGTAAAATGAGCTGTAATGATAAACTGCCACACAAAGAAAAAAAACAACTTTGCGCATCAGACTTTAACAGTAGCAATGAATGCAAAGCACTCCTCCTCCATTAAAAAAAAAAAAAAAAAAAAAAAAACTCCATTAACAAAGCATTCTCGCTGACAAAAGCCACACTGACGTAACTCCAAAATAATCCCACCACCCTACATTCGTAAACAAAAACATGACCATGCCACCCAAATTAGTACAACACTCTGTACGGTTTTATGCTGAATCGTACCGCACACCCAAAGCGATGCTTTTGAGAAGGAAAGAATGAAAATGTAAAAAAGTACGTTTCGTGATTTGTGACGTAAACGTAAACGTGAAGTAGAGCGTAAACCCTCCGGGCGTCACCCTCGGCTGAAGCTCACGGTAAATGAGAAACGTCAACTGAGGTCAAGGGAGGTGCAGCAGCGTCGTTTTGGTCGGTGGTGTTTACGCTACCTAACAAGCGACAATATGAAAAATAAGTCATCCAGATTTCCTTTACTCCTCCATTCGTTTGCACTCTCCACCTCTTAAGGATCAGCAAAACGAAAAACTCACACCCTTTTCCTCACTTTCTATATATACTAGGGGAAAGAAAAACGGTAAAAAAATTGCAAAATGAAAACTTCAATTTGTTTTTGACAAATTAAAAATGTTGCAATGAAGAACAGGGAATTTTTGGGAGGGAGGAAATTCTCAGTTTGCCGAATAAGGAAATTTTTGTAAGATCACAGTGACCTCCCATCGGTGCACCCCCAGGGCCATAGAGAGCCAAGGCGGGCCCCTCGTCAGTTTTGTCACTGCCCCCCCCCCCCCTGCCCGAAAAAGCAAAGAAAAAGAAAAAAAATCAGAATTGCTTACCAAAAAATATTTAACTCAATTATAAGTGCCACAACAGCAAATATCAAAAGAATAAAGTTTATTTTATCTTTTCATTTCCGTTTATTCTGAGTTTCCCCCCCCCCCCTTTTTCGTCCTTCCTTTCTTTCCTTCTTTTTCTTTCCTTCTTTTTTCTTTCTTTTCTTTCTTTTTTTTACGTCAGTATCGCCAAGACCCTCCAAGTCCCGGGCGCCAGTTTCCGACTAGACTAACATGACCTCTCGTCGGGCCTGTGCATCCCTGATTAAAAATTGCAGCCGAGTGTGAAGTTACGCACCAAACTGAAAAACCGAAATAAATAGCGTTAAAACAAAACCACTTTCTCTCCTCGGGTAGAACCTTTTGAGCGCCAGATGTGCAGCTAGTAATTTAAAAATACAACTGAAGCCTAATTAACGTATGCTTAAACAAAAAAAAAAAAAAAATCAAACATCTTAAAACTAGAGTAATAGTTTGGCACTATTAGAGCGAAGAAACTATATTTCTTTCGATAATGAAAGCCCTCATGGCTCTTTTGACCTGAAGATGCATCCAAGCAGTTTATTGATATTTGCTGCTTAATTACACCGCATTGTTTCTAATGATACTTAAAGGATGTACGTAATGTTTCCTCTCAAATCAGAACTCAAATGCCCAACTCTATTCACGTCGTGGAATATCTAGCTCACTGGGTTTTACCTATTTGAGAAGTAAGCAATAATGCTATCTTAAACCCTTTATTTAAGAACTGTACTTTGAGGATCTTATATTTGATGAAACTTTGTAAGAGCTTAAGTATCAGTGGAGCTAATAAAATGCAGAGTAAAAAGCTTCATTAGAAAATCCAGAACGCTCTCATCTAAAATCATCATTGACTATCGGAATGCATGAGAAGATATTTCTAAATTAAGAAAAAAGTCATTCACTTTTTTTTTTTTTTTTTTTTTTTTTGCAATTTAATAAAAATTTTCGCTCCAAGAAGTGTTATAGCCTCAACTTCTATTAAAAGCGGGCTATGCTTTTCTCAAACATTTTAATTTATTATTATTTACTTTGCGTCATGCTGCAGTATAAAATTTTCTAAACTTAGTTTTAGTCTTCCTGTAATACATTGTTTTTTAGTTAGTTTTATTTCTTGGGATGTTCAAATATTCTTTATCGGTTTATAGTTACTCGTAAATTCCACCAAAATATTTTTAAGGGTTTTTTTAGCCTACTTAAAAATGAAAATAAATAACGAAGTAAAATAAAATCTTGCAGAAAAGCTAATATTCTGGTAAAACTAATAGATAAAAAAAAGGGTTAAGTTAATGAGGTTGATAAAAATTAAAACAATAAAATACTTTAAACGCAGGAATTGAGAGTAAATATTTGCACATTCGTCTTTCAGACGATCCATTTTATCCTGTTCGAAGCATACTTTTTCTACTACAAGTATACAAGAACCTTATCCCTGAGTTATTTCATATATTTTATTTGTTTATTAGTTTACTTGATTTCATAGTTTTGAACAGTGTTTTAAAAAAGAGATTTAAAAAGGAAATCATTTTTCCCCCATATTGTGATCATGCAAAATTTGGGGTTCCGACAAATATTGAAAAAATTTAAGAGAAAATGTGCAACTAGTTATTTATACAATACTATTGAAAGGATTTTTCACAATTAAAAGTTGTTGTTTTTTTTTAAATCCTGACTGCAGGTAAAAAATCAAAGAAATTCATTTAAGATACTAAGAACCTAACGAAAGTTCGTTAAAATAAGAATGATTCTTTAGATCGAGGATTCGTTAGCAAGGTATTCATTGAATCAAAGTTTCTTCAAACAAAATAATCGTTTAATCGAGGCTTCCTCAGTCCCGTGTGAAAAACTAAGCATTGTTTTTTCTTCAAAAAACGGTGTGTTTAATATCTTCTACGTACAAATCAGCGATTTTTTCGTAGTTTGTATCACGGGTTGTATTAAAAATTCAAGATTTTAAATCCATTACTTAGCGCTTTTTCAGTTTAAGAAGTGGAGATAATTTTAATGAATTACGACTAAGAGAATGATTAAAGATTCATGAACTCAAGGAATTCTTCGTATGAAGTTGAATCGTATATACCGTATGTATACTAAAGGAGTGAAACATTTTGTCCACCCATGTTTTTTTTTTCTCTTAATTTTCTTTTATGTACTAATTTTGGATTTTTTCTTTTTCACATTTAAAACTTTTTTATTATTATTATTATGAGCGCAATAGAAGCATAAAGACTGGACAAGAAATTCATTAATTTTTTTACATCTTCAACAAAAAGGTCTTTATATTGCGGAAAAAACAGAATTTTAAGAAACTGTTTCAGAACAACAAAAATTTACAATTTCCGTATAATGAGTTGATTTTTTTTTTTTTTTTTTTGAACTGTCTTTTAGCGACCTTTGTCTATTGCAACATAATTTGAAGCTAACAAACAGAAGTGTCTATCATCTGAAGTTCACTACTTAGCTAAATCGTTTTTCCTAAAGATTCATAAAAGGGTTTACTCCCAGTTTCATCGACATTTAAAATTTCTCTCCCCCCCCCCCACCCTCAATATATCAAAAGGTATGACTGAAACTGAAAAACAGGAGGGAAGGAAATTTCGTATCGTCAAAATTGGAGAGACAACCATAAAATAGAAGTAAGTTAATTCATTCACTTTGACTTTCACTGCATTTTATTCTACAACAGCAATTTCAGATAAGCCAGGGTATGCCATAATAGTTGCATTTTTAGCCTTGATTTAGTACCACTAAAACTCGGGGAATGGTTGAAAAATTAGGGAAAATGAACCCATATATGCCTGATTTTTAAAAAATTGCTTAAAAGACTTTTTGGTATTTATTTTTTTGTTTACATCATGATAAAAAAAGCTTTTAAAACCTTATTTTTTATTTATGTATGGCATTTTGGCATATGGTTAAATCGACAATCTTTGTCTTTATTGAAAAGCAACTACTTAACAGTCAAACATCCTGCAACATTGATAAGTATTGTAAAAATACTTTACTGTTCAAGCAGTGAAGTTTTAATTTTCGCACAAGAACAAAAAGTAGCCATTCTCAAAGAGTGCATAACTTAACTATATATGGATGCAGCATAAAGCTAAGAAAAGTATTTTTATTTCCCATCAACATTGAAGATAGTTTCAACAAATTAAAATTTAAATTAATTGTAGCCTTAGTATGAGTTTTTTTTTTTTCGTTATTACAGTAAAACCTGTAAAGTTGACCACCTTTGTAAGTTGACCGCTATTTTCTGACACAGAATTAGATCTATATCATATAATTCAACCTCTATAAGTTAACCACCTCTTTAAGTTGACCACTAAAATAGTGCAAAGCAAGTGGTCAACTTACACAAGTTTCACTGTAGCAGCAGCAGAACTGACCATAGTATTTTAGTTACCCTAGCATTTTAGAAGACTTAATTGAGTATATTCGCAAGTGAAAACATACGCCATTTAAGTTTTAACTTTCAATACATTCGACTCCACAACATCGATCACTTTCGGATAGATTTCATTATGACTGTTCTAATCTACTTTCAAACGAATCTTTTGGATCAATATTCCGATACGCTCACGCATCGATTACTTTTTTCAATCAACCTCCGGATATAATTAAACCCTCACTCTTCCTGGTTCCGCTCAGTACAATAATTAGTCAATTTAAGTTTTATTTTCTTCTCTATTAAACTTCTCCCCGTGAAGTGAGACTGATGGAAGTGAGAAATGTTCCCACCATTCACAAAAGGAAGGCCCGACTGATGCGTAAAACCAACGGATCATTCACCTGTTTATGACTTGCTTCTGCACACATACTAATTGATTTTGATTTCACTGACAGGCATTTATTTATTTTAAGACGTTTATTTATTGTTATTGATTGAGATGGCTGTGTGCAGTGGTAATACACTTGTGTGAGAATGAAAGTTTCTATAGTACCTGGGGGCAAGAATTCATTTAAAATATTTTTAAGTGAAACTTTTTATGCGAGGGCTTTTAAATTCGATCGGCGAACATTTTGTGTGACGGAAGGGCCGTAGTTGTTTTATAATTGTTGCCAAAAGCAATGAAAAATATTAGTAATTGTAAATTGCAAGGCTGAACTTAAGCAGGTATGTATTTGTGGATTTAAACTTTTCAAATGATAGTTTTTTTTATTCAAGTCAAATCATCAGTTCAAAAGCGTAATCCACATTGCTCAAATTCTGCCTTGAAATAAGTTCGTAAACTTTTATTCACAAAATTAACTTTATAATTACGTACTGTTATTTTTTATTGTTTTTGGCAGCAAGCAGATTTCAAGTATTGGTTAGTTTTCTCGTTGTTTATAGTCTATATTCTTCATTAAAATATACAATTCTGTTGTGAATGTGCTTAATTCAGATGCAGAAAGACCAAGAGTGTGGCGTGAGAAAAAGACGTGTGGGTGAAGCAAAAGTACAGAATGTAAAAGGAAGGATAAAAGTTTCTCTTCTATCAAGTGTCTTTACGACGCGCATTTTTTTTTTCCTTCCCCTTCCTTTTTTTTTTTTTTTTTTGAAGTTCGAAATGCACTAAACCGTATGCACACGTTTGCATGTCCCTCACCGGTGACAATAGTGGTACAATTCAAAACTTTTAAAAAAGAAATAGTTTTTTATTTGAAATCTGATTTAATGCTCATTCTTGCCACAGTACTGGTGAAAAATTAGTTAAAATCACTGATGCGTAGTAGCTTATAAATGGTATGATCTATATATAAACAGTTCGAAAGAAAAATTTGCCAACTTCAACTATATTCACTATTCATTTAGGCTTCACCAATAATGAAAACATATCGTTAGGTTAATGATGGAGAAATACAGTTTAGATTTGTGCATAAATCAATTAAAATTAGTAACGAGACCTAAAGTTAATAATTTTCTATAAAAAAAATTCAATTTTCTCTATGTGTATGCATGTTTTTTTAATGAAGGATTTTTTTTTTTTTTTTTTTTTTTTTTTTAATTTTCAACTTGACTAATGTAAACAATGAAGTTGAATATCGTTGTCTTGCTCTTTGTTATATTTAAGTCTCGCGCATAGTATTCAAAAGTAAGGATTTTTCAAGGTTAAAGTTGAAATTTTTCGTAATGAAGAAATTAATTACACTACTTGGCTATTCACGCTACTTCTGCTGATTTTTAAGTGTAGCGGCTTCCTGAATCCAAATATGACCATTATTTTTTCCCAACACCACTTTTCGGATTTTCTATGTGCCTATCCACCAAATCTAGCAAGACACTAAAACATTCTAACAACCTGGAGAAACAAACAAAAACTGTTATCAAGATGTAGGCCCACTCTTGCGTGGGAACAACACAAAACATGTGTACTTCACAAGAGAAATATGAACAATAATCAAAGACCAAAAAATCAGCTCTTCATGCATAGCTGGGAATCAATGACTTAAACCGGAAACTTCCGCTAGGATACTTTTGTTGTGCTGCTTGGAGCGTTTAGGTCATAATTGTAAGCAACTCTAGGAACCGAAAATCTTCGTCTGAGTAATCACCCGGCAGTGTATTACAGCTGGTAGCGGTCAGTGGTTTCGAAAGGGACGTCGAATCGTGGCAGACGATTTGAAGAATGCGCAGGAAAACCAATAGATGCTTATGTTTAAAATAAGTGAAATAACGTTGAAGTTAAATTGCTTCTTTAGCCATCTTGATGCTTTTCACCGATCAAGAACCAATTGTTCCTGATGTAAATATCTTCTAGAAGGAAACGGAATATTAATTTAATTTCTTACGGATATCGTAGTTGAAAATGTATTTTTTATTCATAAAAACATATGGGCCATCGTCGGAAACCTTTGTCTAGGGGTCAGATAAGTCTGACTGCGAAGGGGAGGCTCAGGGTTCGAATCCCGGTTCGGGCGAGAATGTACTTTCTCTCCCCTCTCCTTGTCGATTCTTTGCGTGAATGTAGTTATGCTGTGAATGGTTTCCTACTCTATAAACGGATCCTTATGTGTACTGTGGAAGTCGAGCTTCACACCAAATTACGCTACAGTTGGAAAACTGAAGCAGCGCCCCCGAATTCTATTCTAACTGAAACAAAAACACGACATACCGTGCATCCAGTTCGACACAGCCATAAGTAAAAATTTACGATTTTATGGCGGTATTGCAGTGTTAACGTATTGGAATTAGAAATGAAACACAAACTACAAGTGTTAAGTCTAATATAGATACACAGGGTGCTCGGAAAGTCCTTCACACATTTTAAAAATTCACAGAAAAGCAACAAAGAGTCGTAATCATTTACAAACTTTTTATTACACAGCGCAATAGAATGTTTAGAAAGCTTTTTCATCACCCTCCTCCCTACTCGAAGTAGAGGAATGATAGTGAATGCTTTAGTACAGGGATCAGCAAGTACAAAAGTATTCAAAAATTAGTTGTAACAGTCAATGACAGACAAAATTTAATAACCCTGTGTACACTTCAGATTTTGTGACAGATCGCACTTACGTATTGTTTGACAATGAAATCGAGACACCTATAGTAAGGGCAAACCAAACCTGGCAGCATTGCAAAGGAGGTTAAACAGATCCTAATCAGAGCTTTACGATGCTGCCAGTTTAGGCTTTCCCTAATCGTAGACACTTCTGCACGTGGCAATAAAAAAAATATAATCTACATCCGCAGTTACACATTTGGTATAAAAATGAGGTTTTATTGCCTTTCAATAGCATTTTTACAAAAAATGTTTATCATTACAAATATTATTCTTTACTATACCTAAAATTTCAATATGATCGCTAAAAAAACTATTACAATTATCTATTAAATACCTTTTTTCATCTTTACGCTCGCTATTATTTTCACTGAACTAGAAATTCGCCCGTCAAGATATGACGGGTGCAAATTGCTTCTACATTTAAACGAAGCAATTGCCTCTTTGGTGATATTTTGATAGTTAAAATTGTAACCCTAACCCCAGTGGATTAACCCTAAACTACAGTAGACAGCGTTTATTGTTGTCCAATTTTTCGTTTCTTCATTCTCCTGAAATGACAGTCTTACCAGTAAAATAGTTAAGCTACCGGATCCAGTTCAGCCTTGTCCCAATAAAACCCTTCCCAGCATGTAACAACATTTAACAACGAAAAATCTACCAAAGCAAAAATAATATCGATTTTGCTGATGGCAATTCTTTTAGAATTAGGAAATCGCTCGTCAAGATATGACGGATGAAAATTGCTTCTGCATTTAAACGAAGCAATTGCCTATTTAGTGATATTTTAATAGTTAAAATTTTAACCCAAACTCCAGTGGATTAACCCTCAACTCCAGTAGATTAACCCTCAACTCCACTAGATAGCATACAATGTTGAACATTTTTCCCCCCTTAAATTACAGTCTTACAGTAAAATAGTTAAGTTACCGCGGATCCAGTTCAGCCTTTTCAAAATAAAGCCTATCCTGCATGTTAAACATTACCAAAACATATTATTCAATTTTCCTACCGTGACGCGAGTTTAATTGTTGATGCATCAGGAGCTCACTCGATCATTTATGAGGATTCTTTTTTTTAAAACAGATCGTCTGCATGAATCTCGCAGAGCCTTTGATTTTTATCCCCTTATCCGGTCTAATTGCTTTGTAAAGTTTATACACGCTTCATTTGCTGAAGTTTTGAAGGACTTAAGTGGTACAAAATTTTAAACGATGAGCATATTGGTTTAGATAGAAAAAGGCAGTTTAAGCACTTTTATGGTCTAAAATTTAAAAATCGAGTTTTTTTTTTAAATTAAGAGACGCCCCACCCCTTTCCCAATACAACAATCTCAGGGCCCAAAGTATCTCCATGTCAAACTTGTGAAGATCAAACAAAAACACGCAGATTTGTGTGAGGAACATTGAACATACACGTTCTTTGTTTCATTTCTTTGGATTATTATAATATCTCATGACTTGTGTAACGAATATACACACAGTTTTATTCATGTAATTCATCATAAATTCTAATCTGCTACCTTCATAAAAACAAAACGGATACTTTACAATGTCCCCATTTGCTACAGAATACGACAAATATTTGGTCCTAATTTAATGTACCGTAAACAAACCTCGTTTGCAGAGAAACTAATTTAATACTGCCACCGTTACTGTCACAGTCTAAACAAAAAGTCTTTAATATTTTGTAACGTCATCAAAGAACAACGAATCGTTTCCATGGTAACGATATTGTACACATTTCCTAAAATGTACAACTTTGTGGTCAAATGACATAGTTACCGCTGTCAAATGATAACTGCCAGCTGGCTCTATTTCAGTAAGTTGATAATACTAGGGGAAGAAAATCAATAACTTCACTCTTTCCGATTACAGAAGACTAAATTGGTTTTCGGACACAAAAAATGTTTTCCGTAACGAAATTGAAACAGTATTTTTTTTCGACAGGTTTTCGGGAGCTGCCAAACCGAAATCGTTCAAAACTCATTTAATAAACCTTACAAAAGAAATAAATATAAATTATCAACCACTAATAAAAGACTTCACACGATTTAAATGAACGCTTATTACATATTCGGTTTTTTTTTTTTTTTCCAAAAGGAATAGGCACGTGTACTCATGTATGCTTATCCATGCTTTCTCTCTCTCTCTTTTTTTTTTTTTTTTTTTTTTTGCATGTATTGATGTATTTTAATCATGATATGCCTATGGAAAGCTTTAGATTTCTCCGAAACTGTTTGTCGCCCTGTTTATGTCGCCGTGTTATTCTACTGTTGCGAGCTCATAAAACAGCTCTCTAATTTAGAAATAAATAAATATCTTTGTGCTGAGAAGTAACTGCAGAAAACCAACGTATTTATAGCACAATGTATATTTGTGCTGTAAGTATAGAATCTATATTAGTACTATAAATACATTGGTTTTCTCCAGTTTGTCTCTAATTTTTCTTTGTTTTGCCATCATGAAATAAAACTACATAATCTGCGACCGATTTAGTTCTGTAATATAAACCAGGACAGCGGAGTCAGCAGGAAAATGATCGACTCCGACTCTTTTACGTCAAAATCAGACCGACTCTGAAAGTACTGGCAGAGTTGCGGACTAAGAGGGAAAATGACAGACTCCAACTTTTGGAATTTTAAACCTTTGACTCTCAACTCCGACTCCTTTACCCCAAAATCAGCCTGACTCCGATTCCACGGCAACAACTTCGCAGCCCTGGTAGAAACACAAAATGAAAACTATCACTTGTGTTGGCTGAAGCATGAAAACCCAGGGTGCGTGCAGAGGGGGAAAAGGGACACCTGTTAGCCCGGGCCTGAGTCTGAAGGGGGCCAATATTTTTAAAATGAGGGCTGAAATATAGGGATAAACAATATGGAGGGGCCCGGAAAATCCATTTGCCCCAAATCATTCAGCCCTAAAATTTTTGTGCACGCCCCTGGAAAAACCTAACAATTCATAAGCTTTAGATCTGCAATAGAGGATCATGAGTCAATCTACAAATTAACCGTCAACGGCTGTTGAATTAATATTGCAGACAACGATAAGCATTCAAGGAAATTAAAAATGAGTAATTGGTCAGAATAAAACTCACAAATAAAAATTCAATTATGAATAATCAAAATAGTTTTGTCTTTATTGGGTTAATAAAAATCATCATAATGATGGTAAAGTTTTGCTATATGATTGTTGTTTTATTTATTTTACTAAATATTATGATATCATTCAAGGTTTTCTACATTTGGATTCTGTATGTTTTGAAAATCAGGTTTCATCGAGCAGAAACCGATCAAGAACGAAAATAAAGCTAAGAAATTAAATCGCATTAAGAGCATTTTTCATGAGAGATTTTGAAATAATCTACATGTGTAGAAAAAAGCTAATGTAAGAAATCTAAAGAAAATACCTGAGTGTTAAACCAATAATAAAAAATGAAAATTTTCAGAATATGGATTTCGTTGATTTTTATAGGTTAAGCTGCATGTATAACATTTCGACCTCGAGAAATGTTGGCATAAGTTATTATACAATGAAGAGTTTCATGGCAGATCGACCCAAATACCAGCAGAGACTTTATGACAATAAAAATATTTTTTAATGAGCGTTATTTTAAATTACACACGTCTACAAAAAACAACTTTTTTTCTGTTACATGGGGAAAAAAATACCTGGTCTTAGTGTAAAATGATGCGCTGAATTCAAATATGCAAATGGTTTTTATCCACCACCCACAGGTGTTTTGTAACATTAGACAGAAGTTTGAAAGAAATGCGCATATTCACATGCATAGCAAATACTAAAATAATGATTAAAAACATAGCTACTGTTTTTCCTTTTTCTGATAGGCATCAGGAACACCCCTTTTAAGCGTCTAGCAGTATTCAGCAAGAATTTATTCACTTGGACAATGAGAGCCTCTCCAAAGATGCATTTTTTAAAACTTTTCTTTAATAGTACATAGAAATTCTGGTTTTAAGTATTCAAATTCAGCACCAGTGTTACATATTATCAAAAAAGGTTTTGAAAACGCTCAATTTAATATAAAAGGCCGGCAGAATAACAGGCCCTATCTTTTTTTCGTTTCTTTCTTTTTTTTTTTAATTCTTGCCATTGTTCTCTCATTCGCACAGAAGAAAACATCATTGTATTAATAAAAAGCAGTTAATAAAATTTGTTCAATTTAATTTTAGGCAAGAAATAATTGTCCCATGATATGTGTTGCATTAAATTTTATCGAAAAAAGACTTACAAATTTCCGTGTTTCCTTCATTTCAATTGAATATGCTAGTGATAACCGAAGGCAACGTATTTCCTTCATGCAATAGTATAGTTTTTCAACTAGTTTCGAAATAGTTAATACCAGGTCTCATCTGTTTGATATTAAAATGCAAACATTTCCATTAGAGTGACTACTAATACAATAAAGTATAAAGCATTTTCCTTTGAATAAAATCTATGAATTCTTTAAGTTTGAATTCCAATATAAAATTACAGAAAATGATTCTATTCAGGTAACGTATATCAGGAAAATGGGGTGTCGTTAAGACTGACTAGCATGTTACCATTACAGTATCAGCAAACATGACTGTCTATCTCCACATTTCTTGTCTCTATGACAAGATTTTAATTTTTAGTTATGAGTTTTTATCATTACACAATGTAGGAAAGCACGGGGAAAATAAATCACTTAAAACCTTTGATTACACAAAAACTGTGAATGATGGGAAAATTTTGATTGATAATTGAAATCAGCGTCAAAAACTACCCTAGAAAAGCAATAAATGTTTCATTTAACAAAATCTTTGTTTACCAGTCTATTAGTTTTTATCATTGCGTGGTATAAAAAAAAACATGGGGAAAATAAATAACTTAAAACCTATGATTACACAAAAACTGTGTCTGATGGGAAAATTCTAAGTGGATATTTGCAATCAGCGTCGAACATTACCCTAGGAAAACTGTAAATGTTTCATGCAACAAAAACCTTTATTTACCAGTGTTATTTGCTGATTTTTTATACTGTTTTAAACATATTTTTCAAAGATATCCGCTTTATATAATTTCCTTTCTAAGGGAAGTGTAATAAAAATGAGGTTAACCCCGAAACTGAATCATTGCCGATATTATTAAACGAATATTAAACAAATTACAAGCAAGCAAAAAAAAAAAAAAAAAAACCTACGCCATTTTCCAATCATAATGCAAAATGAAATCAAGAGTTTTTCCCTCCACTGGTGCTAAACGAAACACGATTCCAAGAGCTTTTATCCAGAAGACACCATTCGACTGACGACAATAAGGAAGAATAACCAATTAGAGACAAACGAATTTCCTCTATATCATACTACCTTAAAAATCGTGCTATACGACACCCATTCGATCTATTTTAAACACAAAGGTCAAATCGCAACTCTATAAATTGGACCGAAAGGCTCAAACTAATGAAGTTTTTGTTTTCTTCAACAGCAAAGATATATAAAGTGTTCCCCATCATAAAGATGCTGCTACTTTCAAATAGGGCCAACTATTGTGCGAGTGACTTCTAGTTTAATTTGTTATGGAAGGTTTTTATTTCGTGAATTAGGTTTCTTTGTTATTCTGGTGTTTAGAGGAAGTTAACTCTGCTGTTAAATTAAAATACTTACGCAAACATTGGTGTTACGTAACGAAAATTCAACTCTTACTTGTACCTGCTATTCTTAATTTTAGTAATTGGGGTATTTCAAATTGTTGCCGTTACAGCAGTATTTTCGGGTCATCTAATTTTAATGATTATGTCGTTGATTGTATACGACTTGAAGAAATTCAATTTTCAAAATTCACCCTGTAAAAATATCGAGCTTTAAATTGACAATGTGATTCTTTCGTGAGTTATAAAGTTGAAACATATAGTCTATCGTAGTAAAATCTGTTTGCGCCGATATTTGTTGCTTCATTTCTTCGAGAATTTTTTTTCGAGGAAACCGTCTTTCGCGGTCTCGTCTTTTTACGACTGTGATTATCAAAATGTTTATGAAATAATGAAGAAGCGCCCCATTCCAAGTCTAACTTACAATGAAAACTG
Source organism: Uloborus diversus (assembly GCF_026930045.1). NCBI lineage: Eukaryota > Metazoa > Arthropoda > Arachnida > Araneae > Uloboridae > Uloborus > Uloborus diversus. The sequence continues at coordinate 49,635,423 of NC_072732.1, forward strand.
AAATTAGGCAGGATAAATTTTAAACATATAGGGGAATATGGGGCAAAGTGAAATGATAAAATATTTACTCTGCTTTTAGCTCCACCTATCTGGTATTATTTTAATTTTGTAGTACCATATGTAGTCTATTCCAGTCAGAAAAAAAAATACCGGCAAAGATTAAAGTATTTGTTTATACAGTCAATTTTAAAATTTTGATACTCATATTGTAACATTTTGTTGTAAATCAAAAATTATTTTGATTACTATAAAATGATAAAGTTCTTGCTATTAACATCATACATATTAATTGAAACCTCCTAACATCCAATGCAGCATTAATTTAGTTAATATTAAGCTTATTTGCATTTTAAATAATTGTACAATTAGTCAAGTACATACGAGCAAAGTGGATGGGGCAAAGTGAAATAATTTGTTTCATAGACATATAAATCACTTACATCTTCATTTATTAACTAATTCATTTACCTTCCTTCAATTAGTAATTCACTTATTTATTCATTCATTCATTTATTTTCTTATTCATTCTTTCTCTTACTCGCTCATTTATTTATTTTTTCATATTAACTGATTTATTCATTTAATTATTCGTTTATTGTTTCATTATCTTTTCATTTATTCATCCAACCTTTTATTTACTGATTCGTTATATCAAAAATATGTTTTAGAATTGAATAGAAAATATTTCAATAGAAAAAGAAAATATTTTTTACTTTGTCCCATGAAAAAAAAGTGAAAAATTTTCACTTCTTTTTGAAGACTCAAATTTAGCCGAAAATAAAAAATACTGTTTCAACGAAAGCTTTATTATAAAAGACAATGTTCCTTCTTTATGTACTGCAATTTTAAAAACAAATTTCCGATCTGTTCATTTTGAAAAAAATCAGTAATCTCAAACATTTCACTTCGCCCCACATTCCCTTACTACGAGAAAAATTACAAAGTACAATACAGGATGCTTGCAAAATCTTACACTGAAGAAAATTTATTTAAAAAAAACTGTTTAAGACTCAAGTTTTTTTCCTCCCCCCCCCCCCCCCAACAGTAAAACATTAGCTAAACCTAAAGGTATGTAGGAGTGAGTGCCGCTAAATTTAAAAACTGAAAATGGCATTTATGAAAGAAAAATCTCCCCGAGGTGCAACAGGGGTTGATACTCCTCAGAACCTTTGGTTGTAACACATATTGACAATTCTAATGTGAGTGTATATCCACAAAATAACTTATGGTCAAAGTATTACCTCCCAGAAGGCAAATTCCGGTAGCGCTAGTGACTAGAGCGAAAGTCTGAATCTCCTCAGAACTATGAAAAGTGCACACGCAGAAATGTAGTAAGTATTAACATTGAGGAAAACAAACAGAGAAAAGAATTTATATATATATATATATATATATATATATATATATATATATATATATATATATATATATATATATATATATATATATATATATATATATATATATATATATATGCAAGCCAAATATCAAATATTAAACAATGTATACAAAGAATAATGATGAGAAAAAGGAAAATTGCAAGCAGCTAGTTAATAGGAAAGAACAAAGTATGGATCCAGAGCTCATCAGCCGTGGAGGATTCAATAACTATGGTCAAAAGACTAAAACATTTAAGTATGAAGTAAGAGATTGTCCAAGCTCCAGTATATACAATATAGAGTAAAATTGGGCAAAAGCAACACATGTTAAACTATAAATAATAAACAAGAGCTTAAACCTAAAATTAAAAGAAGGGGGTTTCGTCTTGACTAATTAGGAAAACAAGTTCTGATAATCATCCAACGAATTATAACCTATTTTCAATGTTAATTCCTTCATCAAATACGGACAAAGCTACTAGTTCGTCCCCTAAATACCATAAGTGATTTATGAATTATATATATATATATAGAGAGAGAGAGAGAGAGAGATCCGTAACACCCCTCCTAGTTGACACCTCTCTCATGCGGGTAATTATTAACTTCCCGATTCCAATTCAAATAAAATTATTAAACCCCTGTCCTGCGGACACTCCTCTATTGTGAACAAAAAATATTGTCCTGTTAGTTTTAGTGTATATCCAAATCCAAAGTATGTTTTTTTTTTCTTTTCTTTTGATGAATTTGAGCAGTGCAAGACTTGATAAAGACCCTGTGTATCAAGTCATACAAATATTTAAAAAAAAACTTTTTAAACGCACTCCAAAACACATGAATCAAGTCAAACATATTGCAAAAAGCTTTTCAAAATACTGCATGTCAGAAACAACCCATTTAAATTTTAATTACGGCCGACGAACTTGACTTACAAATGTATAATTACAGTTGAACAAAACGACTCATTTAGTATGTATCTCAAACGTATTTTTAATAACAATAATTGAGAGGTTAACGTACTGTCTCCTACATGCTTCATTGGATCATGTTCCATTGTTCCATGCTTCCTCTAGTAGCGTGATAGAAACGAATTACGTGAAAGTTGCTAGCATTTTGTGCATCTGTCCATTCGTTTTTTTTTTTTTTTGCTAATCTCTGATCGATAATGCTCTTTTTTAAAGTGAACATGCTTTTGAACAGTTAATATTGGAATAGGTATTGTTGTGTTCGTGTATTTACGAGCTTGGTGGTACTTAATGCATGAAGATATGAAACTGTTGTTGACTGATAACTTTTTGCTATTGAATTTCAAACAGCTACAGTCTAGAGAAAAGTATCCTTTCATTGTTGTTCCAATAATTCAATTCATTCTTATTTTTGAAAAAAAAAATTCATATTTGTTTTAACGAAATAAAATCAATCATTACATATTGAACCATTGAAGAACTCGTGTTTTTTATTCCCTTACGCAGAGGTCTTCAACCTAGGCTCCGTGGAACCGTAGGTTCCCTGAAATTAATTTTGACAGGGATTCCACAAGTGCTATGTGCTGAGTTAAAGTGACAAAATTTCAGTAAAATTTTATTTATTTATTATTTTCGTTTATTTACTAATTTATTTTGTTTATTTACTTATTTATTTTATTTATTTATTTATTTTGTTTATTTATTTATTATTTTAATTTATTTATCGTTTTTGTTATTTCTTTTAATGTGTAAAGGATCAAATTCTTAAAGTCAGATTGCATATAATATTGAATTTCAATGAATATTTTAATGACAAACTAAAATTTTAAACTGGGTAAAAATAATTATTATCCTGCTTCAAATACAGAAATTGAGATGCATTATATCAAGTATTAGCCTGCGTTCCTTGACTCAGGTGAAGAAAAGCGATCTGAGTAACAATTGTGATAAATTCAAGATGCGGTAATAATTTTGTAAGTTTGAGTGGGAAAAGGTGATGTGAAATTCAACTTTTCCTTATCTTTCACAAAAAGGTTCCGTCAGGAAAGCGATAAGCTTAAAGGGATCTCGAAAGTGTAAAAGATTGAATACCTCTGGCCTAACGTACGAAAGGACATGAACTTTCTTTGAACTCTGTCTGAATATTTTCATTTTTCTTATTTTGCTCAAACATTAATCCAGTAATTCATTTTTCCCCCAGGACAGAACAAATTTAAAGACGTATATACATGTATAATTGGAAAAAATTTAACGCTATATACAATCCAAAGAGATTTTTATACGTTATTTGGTTTTTAAAAAATGTACCATTTAAGGGTTAACTATGAGCTAGTTGGCAAACCATGAGATGGTGACAACAAAAGATCAGCAACTTGTGTAACATGCCTTCCATTTTTCCAATTTAATCGTAATGGATTATCAGCAACTTGTAGCGTTGCGTCCATTCTCCCAGTATAACAGTCACCACTCGTCCATAAACAAACGAGCTGATGTATGCATCACATGACTTCCTTTTACACCAATTTAATGTTAATTCCCTATTATTGCAATTTTAATGTGAGTCTCTCTCTAACTCTCTAAATATCACCAACAATGGCCACATTGAAACCAGAAAAAAAATCGCCAAATTAGTCGCCAAGTTGGTGAAAAGGTGACGAAAAGACTGGTGATATATCGCCAAGTGTCCACCAAATTATAAAACCACTTGAGTTTGCATCGAAATTAACAATGAATTCCCCCCCAAAAAGGGGTAAAAGACCTCTTTAGAAACACCTGAATGCAATCAAAAGGAGAGGCGCACAACTAGACCACACTAGGAGTCTACGAACCAAATTTCAACTTTCTAGGACATACCGTTCTTGAATTATGCGACATACATACGCAAATACATACGTATATAACAGACGTCACGAGAAAACTCGTTGTAATTAACTCGAGAAACTTCGAAATGGATATTTCGGGCGTCTATACGTTCTTAGGTACATATATACGTGTGGTCGGGTCAAAAAAAAAAAAAAAAACCTCAACATTCATTTGGGGGTGAACAAAATGGAAATTAAGGCCGATTTTTGAGTGAAATTTTTTTCGCGAACACAATACTTCCTTTTTTGTAAAAGGAAGTAAAAACATATTCCACGTTACTATTTCTTTAAAAGAAAATATAATAATCGCTAAACACAAGACAATTATTAATACCCCTTCAATATCTATCTCGCTGCTGATTGATAATTTTTCAATCCTATGGTGAGATAATACTCAATAACAGGCTAAAGGTAATCAGGAATAGAATACAATTAATTAAAAAGCAATATCACTATCACAATAGAAAACTTTTGGTAAATTACCGTAAACAAGTTATTAAAAACAGGAAACACTATATTAAAGGTCATAGTGGTACTAAAGAGACGGAAAACTCCAGCCGAAAGACTACATGTAAAAGAAATTTACGCACTTTCATAATGGCTCGAGCCACGAAGTGGGACGCTAATCAAGCATTTATTATATGTTTTACCACTGGGATTGAAAAATAAGGAAAACGGGTTGTATAATATGCTAGTTGGCTACCATGCGTAACTAGAATTTGTCTATTAAAGTTCATCCTTTGTCAATTACCCATATGATTATTTTTAGCGAATTGTTGAGTGTTGAGTTACCTTTGCAACCATTATCCAGAGGAAATCACGAAACACATACATTCCGTTTGGGGAAAATGTCGCCGCCAAAATAGCGCTCAAAAAATCTTGAAATAGCATTGATTGCTCATTTGATTTGATTGTATTCACAGAATGACAAAAGTGTCAATGGTTAAGTTCAATTATTTATTCAATAATTTACAGCATTAAAAACAGCAATGATGAAAAAAAACTTACAAAAAAGTAAGACGATTCCAAAAAAAAATAATTAATGGAAAATTAAAATTATATTGCTACCTTGAATGTGAACATTTGTCAAAAACTAAACTTTTTGCCTCTGAGCAGAAACAGAAAAAAATAAATAATAAAATGAATGCTACTAAAGGACTAGTTAATTTTAACGAATGTATTAATTGTTGCACAATACGGACTGCAGAGAATACAACTATGTTAGATTATTGTTTTATTTTATGAATTTTATGAAAATCAATTACTCTACTTCTAATATTAATATTACTTTTTGGCTCAGTAGCGGAAGTAACTCATAAGTTAGGGTAAAAGCACAAAATGTAGTACAGTGAAACCTGTGTAAGTTGACCACTTGCGGTGCACTACTTTAGTGGTCAACTTATAGAGATTGAATTATGTGATAAGATCTAATTCTGTGCCTGAAAATAGCAGTCAACTTAGACAGGTGATCAACTTACAAGGGTGGTCAACTTCACAGGTTTTACTGTAGTACCTTTTGGTTTTTCTCACTTAGAACAAACATGGTTAGCATAATAATACTAAACTTCAATGAAATTCAAGATCTCATTTCAGTACAGTGACACAATGCATTTTCTCTCCGATCAAACAGTGTCGACATTCTACGTAGAGTTGGAATGCATTTATAAAATAAACATAGTTGTGCCACAGAGAGATGGCGGAATGAAGTGTTGATAGAACAGAATACTTCATTTTGGAATGGGTAGGACTTGCAAGAATGCGTAAGTAAAAAATTTTTTACTGCTCATGCGTTCTCGCTGATCCTGCCCACTACGAAGTGAACAGTTCTGTTTCCGCTTCCAGTTCATTTGCAATTTCTCTGCGGTACAACTGTAACTCATATTAAGAGGTATCGTCATATTGGGTTACTTTACGATCAAGTGCTTAGTCAGTGGAATTTCGAGATGCAAAAAAAATGTCGGAACCTATGCCGCAAGATACGGCATGTTAAAGCCCCTTTGCGATTCAAAGCAAGCCCCTTCTCCTTCAAAATTATGAAATTTTGTATTACATATCAATGAAATTCTAGTTTACACCCAAGACATATTAAAAAGCAATCTAGACTGATTCAAAGAAGCCGTAGAGTAACGGAAATCGTAGTTGCGTTCTTTTATATTTTTATGACGTGGGTAAAGTTACAGGTAATCCTCTGAGTAAGCAGCAAACAACGGATAAGGCTTCAGGAGCTTTGTGCTCAATCCTTTATAGGAAATCATGTTATACGGAGGATTCATTTAACTCCAAAGAAGAAAAAATGTTTCTACACTGTTTTTAAATGAAATTCGTGTTCCAGTAAAAACGTATTCCATCACAAAAATTACATTTTAGAATTTAAAATGAGAGTAAAGTTAGTGCTTTTCGAAAAAAGAAGCATGTTAAAAAAAATAGGTTCAAAAGAATTTTTAAAAAACATCCGTATAATGTTTAAGTGTGGTGCAATTTCAGTCACATAGCAGTTCTAAAAGGGAAAATTCGCAAAACAACTTAAAACAGAACGTAACAAAATGAGTGAATTGACTAAGTTGACTGACATATCACACCCGGGCAACAGAACTGAGAACTCAAAAACTTTAAGAGACGTTCTATTGGTGTAGAATCTGAATTAAATGCTCTTCCCTGCCACAAAACACGCACAAAGTTAGCTTTCACAACTGTTACATGGTGATCAGGGATGCTCCGATGGAGGCAAGAGACTGCGACATCCCAAAAAATTTCATTGTTCGGTTTTAAAAAAAAATGTATAGCGATTCAGCAAATTTCAGAGACTGCGTTGTTGCCAACTCTTTAAAAAACTTTTATAACGATGCTTAATGTCCCTTCTGATTAGATGCAGTATGTATACATATTCTCATATTCAATCATTCGGTAAAATTCGGAGTTTCATTTGGCAGGCCCCACCCCCCACACACAAAAAAAATAATAATAATTTCGGAGTGTACCTAGTGGTTACAGTGACACATCATTTAAAAAAATCCCATCCTCAGAATGTCCTACGCATTGACAAATGAAAAGCAGAACTTTTCTTTTTTGCATTTTTGCATTTTTGAAAAAAAGTTTTAAAACAGATGCATACAATTTTCTATCAACCGCTCGAGTTCAGTCTTGTCACAATAAAGCTTTTTCATGTATGTCAAACATTACCAAAACATATCAAATGCATATGCCGTGCATTATGCCGCAAAACATATCATGCCGTGCGCAAGTTTTATTGCTGAAACACGCGGGTTACTTTATCATCGGCTATTATTTATATGAGGATGAGTTTGAATTTCGCCTATTTAAACATTAACATAATATTGAAAAGAAGTGAATAAGTTCAGGTCAGATGCAAATTAAGCCCTGGGTAAAATACAAAATGTATTAAAATAATATTTAAATAAATTCAAAACTTACGACATTAACCAGAAAAGTATTTTTGTATTCTAGCTTCTTCAAAACATTTCATTTCATCATGAGCTTTGAATTGCTGCTGAAGTTTATTCATCTGAAAACGAAAACAACCAGTTAATTGTGAATGTCTAAATTATCATTTGTACATACATTACAGCATAAACAATTTCTGTATGGTAAATAATATAACATTCTTAAGTTTTGTTTTAGAAAAATTTTCTGCGAGGTGTATAAATAAAGAAATTTTAAAAATTTATTTTACTTCTGTCCTTAAAGTAAGCTATGAATTATAAGAAAAGCTTAATTGGTACAGCTTGGTTCATCAATTTTTACTGAATTTTGTAGTTAAAAAGAGGACCTTTACTTTTCACGTGAAGCAGATGCAATCTATAATCCGAATTTGGCTGACACACTGCTGTGTGACCAAATTTCATTTGAATGAAATAGTTTCCTGTAATTTAGAACTGAAATTTAAATTCGTTTATTTTTCTTAAGAAAACACATGTTCACGTGCAAAAAGTAGCGTCACTGCGAGAGGCTTGGGGAAGGGGGGGATCTACTTTGGGGACACCCTTCTGGGAGGTGGCACCCTAAATATATTTAAAAGTTTATAAAATTCAAAAACACTCAAACTCGAAAAATTTTCGTTAATATACTGATATTATAAGTAATCAATTTAACTTCCAAGAAAATGAAGCACAATATTGTAGGGAGAGAGCGGTTACACATGCGTCTGGGTCTTGAAGGTAATTTTAACTTCATGTCCAAATATTTAAAAGTTTTTTTTTTTTTTCAGAAGGGGGGAGGGGAGGCACCGTGAATTACTCTTTCGGGTGAAACTCGTGCTAGAAACGTTTCTGACATAGATTAAGTGAATGACCAATAAGAAATTTTCTGTGAATGAACTAAAATATAACTTCATTTCTTTTGTCAACGAAATACTAGTGCAATATTCATGCAAAATTGCTGTCTTAAATGCACGCGTATGTCTTAAAGACAGTGCCCGAAAGATTGGGAGAATAACTTGTAGTAAATTCTATGAATATTTTTTTCGTACACTTAAGAAAGTACTTAGTAATCAATCGAATTAAAGGTAAGTAGAGTAATAATTTTCTTCGGGAAATCAGGAAAAGTTCACTCTGCTGTTTGACCAAAAAACAAAGGAAACGAAAGAAATCTCAAGCACAAATATCGCATTAGGGAATTGCATGCCATTATTGTTTCTTAGGAGAATCCAGATAATGCGTTCTTTCCAAAAACTACTTGCATTTTCACGTTGTTACTTTTCCTAATGCAAAACAAATACTAATGCAGTTATATATTATTGTTATTGCATAAATATCTTTATTTAGCTCGTTTCTGCATTCTTTGTTTTCGTTCGAGTACAAATGTATTAATACGAACAAATATGATTCTGAAGAAGAACGCGTAGACTATTCCAAAACAATTTATCAGCAATTCAAGACCTCCCTGTAAGAATGGGAAAATTCTAAATGAATGAGACTCTCTAAAAAAAATCACAAAAAATGCTTTTGAAATTCATAAAGATGTCTTCTTTAAAAAAAAAAGTTAAAATTTGCCAATATGAAACCAATTTGAATGTTATTTTAATAAAATATTCCACCTGTGTTAATTGTTACGTATTGTAGCTGTCCTATTCTTGAACTAAATACATATGACACTAATGCGTTTTAATTTCTTAATAATAATAGTTACAGATGCACCGAATATTCGGTTGATATTAGGTATATTGCCTATTCGACAGCCAAACTGAATAGTAAACAATTTTAAATATTGGATAATTGCTAAAAAAAACATACATTTTCTGGGACTGTAAATAAAAGTTATAGTACAGCATCATCGTATAACTATTGTTAACACACTCGAATCAAAAAAATTATAGTGCAAGAGAAAGCACTCAGATGTTAAAATTTTGGTTGCTTTTCATTTTTCTTAAATCTTATGACATATAACATCAACCTTGCTATAACATACTCATTTAAATACAGTACCAGAAAAAAAACATTACAATATTGTTTTTCGTAAAAAAGTAAATTATCTACTAAGTGTTTCAAAACTTTACAGACGAAAGAAAATTATCATCATTTCACAAATTATAGAAAAGGTGATAAATAACAATATTACACAAAGGAAACACTTGATATTAAATTTCGCAGTATTTAAATTTCTGAAGTTTTACATCAAATAAAATATCAAATATTCTTTAAAAACACTTTTAACAAATCATCGTAACTGAAGTTTAACAACTGTGGATTCAGAACTGAAACATTATAAGTTCTACAATAATCTTTATTACATGCCATGTTACCATGGCTATCAGTTATCAAACCATGTACAGTGAAACCTGTGTAAGTTGACCACTTGCGGTGCACTACTTTAGTGGTCAACTCAAACAGGTGGTCAACTTACAAGGGTGGTCAACTTCACAGGTTTTATTGTATTAGGAAAGAAACTAAATTTCAATTTATGCAGAATTTCAGATAAATATAAACCAAATTAGTCCTGTACTATATTAATTTTCTTTTGATTGTCGAATGATTTATCTTATGTTGTATTTATTTAAAGCAATAATTATACTTTAAATGAATGTAAATTTTGGATTTTAAATGAAAGAACATTTACTTTTCACAAAAGATACAAAATAGATAAACTATTTTAAACTGGTCTAAAGTAAAAATGCAAATATTACAGTTAAAAAACTTGAACCGAAAATTTGGCAGTCTGAAAAATATGGTATTCAGTACATCTCTGATAATAAACTAATAATATATGGTTCTAATAAGAAAACAAGGCGAGTCTTGTAATAAAAAAAAAAAACACTTTAGCTAACTTCTTAAAACAAAAATACACATGAGGCTAAAATTATTTTAATCCTCTTAACATAACCTTTATAAGATTCCCGAAAAGGAAGAATATGTTCAAAAGAAAAATCGATCAAACTTCAGCAACTATTTTTAAGCAAAAGCTTAGAAAAACGAGTAACCTTTCTTCTGCATAAAGTTGAGGGGATATATTTTTAACTTGAATAAATAACTTCGAGAAACTGTGATTTTACAACACTTGTGTTGTGGGGTGGGGCAAAGTTTCTAAAATTCATGAATGAAGATCAATCCGTTATCCTCACTCTTCACTTCAAATCCCAAAACAATCTCCTCCCACGGGTGTGGCTCGGAAGTATTTTTAGCCAGCATAACATGTTCTCGAACATAGTTGATGCATCCGAAAGCATAGCATGGGCCGAAACTTCACAATTAAGAACCTATCTAACTACGAATTTCAAATCGTCAACGCCCAGTTGTATCTAGGGTGTTCTTGGCAAGGTGCCTGCAAAACTAGCATTAAAGGGAACTAAGTATACAAAGAGCTAGGATCGCATTATAAGTGACATCACGCAGGACGAAAAAATTTAAATTAAAACTGTACTCTAAGACAGCATTATTGGATAGACCAACCAATAAGTGATAAAATATAAATAAAAAATACTAAAAAAAAGTACACATTTGCAAACTATTTTTTCAATTAAAACTTATTTAATGCAAATTATTTAGTTAACAAAGCACAGCTATCCAAATCTGCTTTTTCTTACGTTGTCATTTGTATTTTTAGCATAGAGGTATTTACTAATTTCTTATGTTAAATTCTCCTTATAAAATTTTATTACAATGTGAAGTTTGATTTTATGGAAACCTTTGATGACGCATATCTTGTTGGCATTGGCAGTGCCGGATCTAGGGCAGAACAAGCCCATGCCAAGGTAGCCAACTTTTTTGAGAGGCGGGCAAATTCATCGTTTTGGTGTTTTTTCGTTAATACTCGATACAAAAGCTTGAAGTGTGGCAGTTTCAGGTTTTTGCCCCGGCTCAGAAAAATCGATCCTGCACTGCTTTTGGATAATTGAAGGGAGGATGGGGATAATAACAAGAAACTAAGCAAATGCATTAATCAGAAGGTTTGCCACTTTTGAGGATTTTCTACGCAATAAAAGAAAATAAACTGCTATTCGCCGTCTGCTTGGCGCTGTCCACGTTATTGTCCACGCCAAACACGTGGTTGATAAAGCCAAATGAAGTAATCTACATCTAGTTCATTTTGTTCCGTGAACGCAACAAACTGCTTCCAGTTTCGACTGACAAAACTGCTTTTCAATGTTTTCCAACAAAAGTAGCAGAATAAATCAATGAAATATGCCTGAAGCCAAAAAAAAAAAAAAAAAAAAACCTTATTCATCATAAAATGACACTATAATTGGTTGAACACTGAACGTTATCATGAATGTGTAGCAAAGTTACGATCAAAATTTCAACATTTTGTTCAAAATTTTACTCATCAATTTCGCGTGACAGCCAAATTGTTCGTGGAAAAAAATGGCATTCACAATCGTTATTGATGAAGTAAAACTGTCGAATTGGAGACGCACTAAATCTACATTCAAAACAAAATGTCGGTGATCAAATTAGACAATAACGTTCATTCCCACAGGGCGCATTTCAAGCCGAGGGTGACACTGCTAAATAAATGGTTCCATCGTTACGCTTCTGTGACTTAGAACAAAGGCAAAGAGATAAAAAACAAATATTACACAAGACATAAGATCAAGCTTAAAACGGATAGCGCAATTATTTGAAGCAAATGTCCATCGGTGAACAACAAACCAAGTTCCGATGTTATTAAAAAGGGAAGAAGCGAGAAATATAATTGCATGGAATAATTATTCTAAGAATGTTTATGTAATTAAAGAAAGTCGTTCGATGTTATTATTATTACAAACAACATATAAAAGATGTCTTACAACATATTTATTTATAACTCCGGTGGTAAAAAGTTGATTTAAAAAATATTGCAATGGACGATGGTTATTAACGAATTAATAGAAGTTATTTAAAATCCTGGCTCCTAAGCCTTTAACTAAGGTTCGCCGAAAGCTTATCATTTAGTGAAACATATTCAAACTACTATTAACGTAATTGACAATTTCAAAAGTCTTGCTAAAAGCATATGAAAATGTCAATATTTTTGATCATAAAAAAATGAAAATAATCTCTCGTAGGAGTTCCCACGATCTCTTATGCAAGTTAAGCCTTGGTTGAACACCATGAAATTCATACGCCTTGCCATACGTTTGCATTTCTGATTCAGAAGATGCAAGCAGCAAATGCAATCATTATCAAGTAATTTTTTTTTCTTTTCTTTTTTCTTTTTTTTTTTTTTTTTTGTTCTACGTAATTTGTGTTATGTATCAATCTATGCCATGTATCAATCGTTTGAGAACTGTGTTCTTATTCATATGTACCTAGTGGAAGCTCCAAATTCTTTTTTTTTTATTTTTTTTTTAATGTAAATAACTATTTCAGAGACTCGTTCCAGGCGAGTTAATCAAAGCAAATTGAGATGCACAGAGATCGCTGGGATGCAAGCATGCAAATATAAATCAAATCCTTTTGATTTATTTTTCCAACTACTATAGGGGTTAATAAACTTGTTCGACAGTCAACCCCACAGTATTTAGACCAGAAATGGTAAGTAGTTATACTGTTATAAACAGTAAGCATAATTAAAGACATAACTTATCAAAGAAAGAAATATTTGAAGTTTTAAAACACACATACAAGCTTATTTGTTGCTATCAATATAGAACAAATAGAGGTATCGCTTTAAAAGTTGAGTTATTTGTTAAAAACATCCATTTTCAGTTCCTAATCTTAGAGGCAAAAAACGTTTCCATTACGCTTCAATAATAACTTATCTCAACTCAGAACTGAAAGCAAAAACAGAAAAGGCGCAGAAAAAATTACATAAGTGGCACTGTTCAATAACGAAACAAAACCCATAATCCTCCATGTTCAAACACAGAAAAGTGGAATCGTGATTCAAAAAAGAACTTCGACAGTATAATCGTAGGTTACCAAAAATAGTAACACAAACATTTTCTTTGCAAACGAGGTGGGTGGCTGCGAAGACAATAGTCTTTATAGCTTTGGGTGTCTCAAAGTAGGCCAAATACGACCGGCGAATTGCTGATGTTTAGGCGTAAAAAGAAAGTTTAACAATCATAGTGATGGCGATAGATGACCGTTTAAGACTTCTCGTAAAGCTTTTACGTTTTGGGCTTTTGCGAAGGAAGGGTGTAATGACCTTTTCACGGCGTTAATTGTGAGTTTTTAAGGTCTAAAAATGTGTTGAGTGTAGTCAAACTGAAATTATGAGCTTTTCAGTGAAATGAGAGAAAAAATTGCTTTGATGATTTTACTTATTTTAATTATTTAAAGAACCAAAGAAGATGGATATAGATAACCATTAAAGCTTTTACGTTTTGGGCCTATACGAAGTGTGGGTGTAATGAACTTTTGACAGCGTTACTAATGAGTTTTTAAAGAAAAAGTGGATGATCTAAAAACGTATTGAGTGTAGTCAAACTGAAATTATGAGCTTTTATTTAGTGAAATATGGAGCGAAAAAAAGAGCTTTAATGACTCAACTTACTTTAATCATTTAAAGAAAGTTTAACAATTATTGTGACGGCGATAGATGACCGTTAAAGACTTCTCGTAAAGCTTTTACGTTTTGGGCTTTTGCGAAGTATGAGAACACTAAATCCGTGAGAAACGCACCCTATTCATCCTTAATGACTGTCTAAAGTTTCGTGTTTTAGACCTAAATTTGAAATTATTTTCCCAAGATCTCCGAACCACCCCTCAACTTAACTTAATATCATCAAAAAAAAAAAAGTCTAAAATTTCTATTTTGGAGTTTAATTTCGAAAACATTTCCGGGAGAGCGCATCCGAACTGCGTGATAACATCATTGTGAAGATTATCTACAATTGCATTTCTGGAATTTAAATTTCGGAAAAGATGGAGGGAGGGTCCGCGAACGTTTCCGCCCACTAACATTGCCAAAGATCCTCTTAAACTACGGTTTAAAAGCTAACTTCGGAAATTTTCCGGGAGAACATCCCCCATCCTAGTATCGTTGAACTTCTTAAACTTTTTTTTTAAGTTCTTCGATCAATTACAAAAACTTTCTGAGGGAGAACACCCGAATTTCTCCTCCCCACATCATCAAAGATTGTCTGAAATTATATTGTTAGAGCTACATTTCGAGCTATTTTCTAGGGGAGAGCCCCCAAATCCCCCAATTCTCTACACAAACGGAGATAACAACTAGGTTTTGAAAACTGGACGGGGGAAGGGTCCCTGAACCTTTCCCCCCTAACATTATCAAAGATAGTGTAAAATGGATTTTTAAGACCACAATTTCGAAAATTTCTCGAAGGAGAAACCCCCGAACCCCCTATTTTTGAGTGCATCTTACACCAACAACTAGGTTCATATTTTTAATATTTAGATCAAGTTTTGACTCCCTAACTCCATTTTAAACCAGAAGCTATATTATTTTTCGATATTTAAGCTGCTTTTTGAAAAAATTCAGATACAACCGATTACATATATTACTCGTCTAATTTTTTGACTTCGCTTTAACCATGCACCCCTTTTCCGGTAGTTATCTAACCCCCCCCCCCCAGGCACCCTGGTATAGTGGTACCCCATTACTGAAGCTCTGCGCACACATCTGGAAAGAACATTATATGTCACAATAAAACTGACCTTGATTATTATTTATTTTTGGCAATAAATTTGTGCTTTTGAAAAAAGTGGATAATTTTTACTGTTCTTTTTATCACGGTGCAAAGTGAAAAATAACATATTTTTCAAACAAAATATTTTCTATCCAATCATAAAAAACTTCTTTGAAAGAGTATATAAAAGGTTTAATAAAAAAATTTCAATATATTGAAACAATAAACGAAAAACTAGATAAATTAATTTAATTAAACTATGAAGAAAAAGAAATGAGTGAATAAAATAGTGAATGAAGAAGAAAATGAGTGAATGAATGAGTAAATAAGTGAATTACTAAATGAAGGAATGTAAATGAATTATGAATGCGTAATTGATTTAGTAAATGATTGAACGAGTAAAGGAAAAAAACCTTTTTCACTTTGCCCCGCAAGTACTTGAATATTGGTGCAAAATATTTAAAATTCAAGTAAGCTTACATCGAATACTAAAAGGTCCCAATTAATATTTAAAATTTTAATTCCAAGAACTTTACTATTTTAGAAAAACAAAAATAATTTTTGACTTACAACTAAATATTACAATATGAGTATCAATTTTTAAAAAATTGCCTGTATTATCGTTTACTTTAATATTAGGAGTAAATTGTTTCCCGACTGGAATATACTACAAGTGCTACTTCATACTTAAAATATTACCAGATAAGTGGGGCTAAAAGCAGAGTAAATATTCTCCCATTTCACTTTGCCCCGCTATTTCACTTTGCCCTATATTCGCCTACATTAAAAGTAACTCAATTTAAATATTATTGGGGCAGAATGTAGTAAAAAGTACGTACAATTTTTCTTTCAAACGCGATTTTCCCAAAACGTCAGTTTTAAAAACTCGTGTTCCTTTTTCTTGAAAACTACTTAGTATATTACTTTAAATAAAATGTGCTAAAAATTTAAATGTTCATAATTATGCTAAAGAGAAAATTTTGCTTTAGGACTCGTTTTTTCCTAAACAGCTGTTTTTGTGGTCGCAAAACTGCCTTTTTTTTATTTAAAGAAGTTAATAAATCATAAAATAAACAGAATTGCCTTTAAATTTCACCTCCGTAGACACTTTGATATCTCTAGAAAACAATGAAAACTGCACGTTTCTAGCAATAACCTGTTGAGAAAAAAGTACATAAAGTTTAGCAATTCAACATTACGCATAAACAGAGAACCGACTCCTCTTAAAGTTAATCAAATTTAACCGTATTTAATGTATAAGTTCAACATTTTAGCACTGCAAAACCGCCATAAGGTCGAAAATTAAAAATTGGTACTTACACAGCACTGAACTTGATGAACGATATAGATTTTTTTCAACTAAAGAAAATATTTTAGGGCACAAATTAAAATCAGTGTTTCATTTTTGGTTCATACTTTTTGTGTATACGTGTGAACAATGCAAGTCTTTGTGTGCTCACTACTTCAAGCTGGCTTCATATCAAGGCAACGGTAGCAAAATCTGTACTTGCTCAGTACATTCAGTTTCATCTGTGACCATCAATTCATGTTGCTGTTCGTAACCTAAAGCCAACGTTAAAAACGTGCGACAATTAAAAATGTAGTCTGCAGTATTTAAAATTTCCATCGCAACTAATCTATTAAATTGAACGAGTGGCTTAAAAACAAAGAATAAAAGTGTTGAACTAATAAAGGTTTTATACTCAAAAGTAAAAAAGGTACAAAGCATATTTTATTTTTGATTAGCTTTCTGTAAATTTTAATAAATGTATCAAAAGTTAAATGCAAAAGTTATAAACGAATTTGTTACGCTAGATGAAAGAGAAATATCTATAAAATATTATAGCACACGTATTACGCTATTATGCATGTTTTACATTTAAGAAGCTATGCTCCATATTTAGTCACATTTTTAAACAAATATTAGTAATTTATTTTGGACATCGTAGATATTTAGAGAGCAGTTTCTACTTCCTGCATTTTATTTCTTAAAGCACGCATTTACCTGAAGAAATAGTTATTGTAATCATAATAAATGACTAATTCATTAGGTTTTGATACATTATTGATTTTAACATTAATTATGCAGAAAGAAATTGATTTTCAAACCCACACATCTAAAATAAATTTCATTTAATACTAAAAGTTTCTCAGTTACAAAGAAATGCTTTGAACCAGTTATTTCCCAGCGTGGGAAGTACGCCACAACAGAACACTTTTTTCAGCATGCAATCCCAAAATGTTTTTTTATTTATTTATTTTAACCTTGAGTGATTTTCTTTTAATGCATACTATTTTTTTTCTTAATTTTCTGTCTGTTCATTCATGTTACGAGATAATTTTTTATAGTCAAGTTAATAGCTGTTTATTGGTTATGCCACCTGAAAATACAGCAATTTTATTCAGTAATAAGAATTGTGTATCACCATAACAATAGCATTTTCAGGGGTAGGTCATGGCCAAAAAAAAGGTTGGGAATCACTGCTCTGAAGGAAAAGTCAAAAATAGGTTACGAAAATATTTGCCATAAAATTCGCTTGTGTAGCCTCAGCTAGTCCCCATATGCTAGCCTCTATATTTATTAATACGGCGAAGACGTGCTAACAGGGGTTTCATTGTTCTATGCCGATGACTTTCAGGGTCTCATCACGATCGAGAACGCGTTTCCTTTTAAGGAAGGAAATGTCTAACAGATCTCTTTATTTTTTACAAAAACATTTTTTTAAAGCAATATGTATTGAATGTTTTTCAAAGACTGCATCGAAAGATTACGGAATGCGAACAAAGACTTTCATTTTGTACTCGATATAGGCCCGTTGGCAGAAACAAAGCGTCGCAGATTCTTGAAAAAGTCTGTGGACTATTTCTTAGTTGGGGGAGAAAAAGCTTAAAATTTAAAAGAAATAATACTCTTAAATTTCAGCTAATGAAGGTTTGTACCGTTTTTTCTGGGATATAATCTACTAGTAGCATGTACTTGTATTAGCATTTTTTTTTTTTTTTTAAAGTATTTCTCGGTGCCGATTTAGATTTTACAATTATTGTAATGTCGATTTATCTAGCACCTTTTTCTTTTCTTTTCTTTCTTTTTTCTTTCAGATTTTCAGCGTTACAGACTGTTGAGGAAAAAAACTGCTTCCTGGAATATTGGTTATTGAAAAAAAGGTTTGCGAATTTAAGGAATAAAAAGATACAATTCGTGCTGACTCTTAAAACATACTTATGCGTGCATTCAACATCTGTTATTTAAAAACTCAAGTTGGCTCACATGAAAGAAACTATCAAACTCCACAAGCGAAAATATTTTTCCCTCTACCGAGGCTGAGTTACAGGCTTTAAGTATTGCATACCTAGTGCGGTCCCCAGATCCATTCCTTCATGTGGCATCACTATCGGCTATTGCCATTACCACGAGAATTTCGATACCAATTTTCCCAACCGATGGAGACACATGAGCTCTCGTCGATGCGAAACTGCACTAAGTATTTTAATTTTGCCAAGAGTACTCATAGCTAAAAGAGTACTCGAGGGATCTTTTACATGCCGCATAATCATACAGTATGGAAGCCGCTCATTTTTTGCATCTTCACAATCCACCGACAGGGACCAAGTTCGAGCCTGTGCCTTTGAGCCTAAGAGGCCAGCGCCTAATCACTGCATCACTGTCGGCGTATCAAAAATTAAAGTGTCAATACAATAACACAATTAATGTGGAATTTAAAAGGACATTTTTCTATAATCAATTGTGTTGAAGATAATCTTATCCCCATTTATCCAATTTTCAAAAAGTATTATATATATCAGTACATTTTTAAACACAGTGGACGCCAGTTGATTGAATCAGTGGTTAATTGAATCAACCGCTTTAATGAATCAAATTGCAAAATTAGAACAAAATCCAGCTTCTTTGAATCAGTCGCTTTGTGGAATCAAAACCGTTTAGAACAAACGTTATTCATATAAGCGGCGACCACTGTAAATGTTTTTACTACTACTTTCATAAAATCCGACTGCTTCAAATAGGCAAATTGCAATTGAAACTATGAAAGCTGGAAAAGTTACATTACAAAATAATTATTTTCTCCCCTTTCTTGTACGAAATTTAAATAAAATATATCTTTAAAACATTGAGTAGACAAATGTGTTGCTATAAATTATTGAATTCCCGAAAAAGACAGTAACATAATTTCACGCGCTCTCGTAATTTATATAGCTGACTTCCAGCCTGATTATACATAACAAATTTTTAATATAGAGTCGTTTTATTTACCTAGTCATTTAGATGCAATTGATCTATGTATAAATGTCTCAAATTGAAGTTAATGATGAAATGAGTGTAATGAGACATAATTATAGAAATACAAGGCGTGGCAAAAGGCAGAGTTAATTGGATATATACAGATCGAAACTTGCGCCAGTAGGTAAGTTGATTTTGTAAGTAGTTGTTTAAGAAACCTTACGCAGCATTCGGAACTAACTCTTCAGTTAACTTCATAAAAAAGACAATTTACCGGAACCAATCCAATTACGGCAGCGATTTAACAAATTCTGCTATAAATTATAAGCCTGAATGATTACAGATTCTCTCAAGCAACACGAGAAGAGTTTTTCTTTTTTCTTTTTTTTTTTTTCCTGAATGAAGCTCATCTTAAGTTATATTGTTTAAACGAAGTAAAGGAAATCCACGAAGTAAAGGCGAATTCACTGATCGAGTAACGCTCCTGGCGTCAACAACAATGAAACTCGCGCCATGGCATGATAATTTGTTTTTTTTTTCTGGTAATGTTTGACATGAAGGGAAATGCTTTACTTAAATATTAGGCTTAATGAGTATGCTGAACTGGATCAGGTAAGTTAACAGCTTTACTGGTAAGACTGTCATTTTAAGAGAATGAAGAAACGAAAATGTGTCAACAATGAACGCTTTTTACAGGAATTTAGGGTTAATACACTAGAATTTGGTTTTAAAATTTCAGCAGTAAATATATCACCAAACATGCAATTGCTTCATTGAAATGTAGAAGCAATTTTCACCCATCATTACCTTGATTGGCGATATTCTAGTATTTAATAAGTACAGTTTGTGTTTTGTGGTTTTTACTAACACCCAAGCAGTTTCAAAAAAAAACTTGCCTACCGATAGCCCTATATTCTTCAGGATGACCCCCCCCCCCCACACGGTATAGTCTGTATATACCCCTGGTTTGATTTGGGATGAATACGAATTTGAACAGGATTTAACGGCAATCAATGTCAAAATTCTACCACTTGACAATGCAAATTCAAAAAAAAAAAGGTCATTAGGATGCGGTAATAACTATCTTGTCATTATGGCAAAATTGCACCCTTATAGTCATTATAAAGATTAAATTTACAGTGTATAATGTTATGTATTTTTATTTCCTATCAATCTTAAATGATGGAAATGAGTAAACTGGAAATTTTGTGTGTGCGTGTGTGAGAGAGAGAGAGAGAGAGAGAGTTCACCAAAACAGTTTTTTTTTTCCTAAAAAAAAACTTTACACAGAAAATCCTTTTTTAAATGAAAAGTCTGCTTGAGCTAAGACCTAAAAAAAAATATGAATAAAATCAAACTAAAAAATCGTAACTATGACGATGAAAGTTTCGTTCTCTAAATATTTATTAAAAAACCCTCTAGCCTTGGTAATCTGAAAATTCAGAGCAACATCAACTTTGGTCAAGAGAACAACAAGCAATTCGTGATTGCTCAAAAAACACTGATTAAAAAAAATCTCTTAGCTCTAAATTATAAAATAAAACACAGCTTGATAATGACTGCAGAAATCGATGCCGGAGAAAGTCTTAAATTATTCAAAATTCTCGTAAAACGTATCTCGTAACTGCGCTGATTTTCTGGGTCAAAATTAGAAAAGTTGGAAAAACAAATTTACTGCTGGAAAAAGGTTGCCATAGTAACCTCAATTTAAACTCTCGCGCAACCAAAATTATTATTTGTTACATGATGAAGCAAAACTGTCCAAAAAGAATCTTCATTCGGAATAGTCGTAGGAAATTGTGAATAACTGCGTTGTTTTTATAGTTCAACCGAAATTCCCCATATTTTATGCTTCTGTATTATTTTTTATTTTGCATTTAGAAACAAAATCCTTTGAACTATAAGTCCTATCCCTTTAATGAGTTTTTAAGTTAATAAATATTCAGCAATCAAGTGTTATTAAAAAGTTTTGTTCGTGGAAGTTGTAAAATGTAATTCACTTGCTCAAAAACGCTCGTCGTATGTTTATCTTATTGTAATAAAAAAAAATTCGAATATTCAATTAAAATAAGTAACATATAATACTATGTATTTTAATTTAACTTTTTTATTAGAATTTTTAACACTTATTGCCAAAAAATAGTGCTCACCAACATGTTCATATAGTTAGAAGGCTTCTCTAGTATTACTCCAAAACTTAGTTTTATTAAAATCACTAAAGTATGAAGATAAATTATACTTCCAAACTACCTAAAGACCAACTTTTTTTAAAAGTATAATATGATTTGTAAAACTATTTTTAGTGAAGAATGGGGTTGTTTCCTTCAGTCAAAAGTAGTACTTTTAGTCACTGAAATTCATAGAATAAGCAAAAAAATAATAATAATAACATGAACCCAGAAAATTCATTCATTTTCCCAACAGTTATTTTTTAATTAATTAAACTGTCCGATTTTTCAAACAAGGCGTGGTGTTAATGGCATCACAAATGATGCTCTTTGGCGCATCTTTGTACCGCGTTTCAACGTTATGATACTCAAGAAGCGAATTAAAATTGCGCTCTGCGTTTGCTATCAACCATATCGTTGCCAATACACGTGAGTAAAGATGCGAATTAAATATTTTGCTCTGTGAATGGCAACGCAGAATGGCATTTCATCATTTGTGATGTTATCGGCAAGAAATGTAAACAATGAAAGCGAACCGATTTAAGCATTTTTTTTAAATATTAAACTTAAACAAATTATTTAAAAAATAGTTAGATCCTATGTTTTTAAGCATGTTCTTTCAGAAAAAAATAATTTTAAAATTTTGGAAACGACCCCATTCTTTTCACTAAATTTTTTGGTGTAAACAACAAATACAACGAAATATCAGTTGCAACGAAATTAATGTTCAGTCCAGATTAAATTACAATTGCGTTGATTGGAAATCCATTACAACGAAATTCTCGTTACAACGAACAAAGTTTGCGGTCCTTTGAATTCGTAGTAACGGTATTTCACTGTATTCAATAATTATAGTTGGGGCAAATCTAACCTGGCATTATTGTGAAGGCTACGCAAAATCCTGATCACAGAGTTCGACGCAGCCTGGTTAGGTTTCCCCAGAGATTAATATTTAGATCATTTCTCTCGGAAATAAATTCCCCAATACAAATATTTTCTCAAACTTTAACCATATCAAATCCAAAAAATAGTCCTGTTTCAGGAGAAATTTTCAATATTGAATCCATTATATCATATATAACATCACAATCCAAATCTGAAAAAATTACAAGACAAATTGGGTTTACTCATTTTTCTTTAAATTCAAGTTCATATAAATCATGTAAAATATGTGTAGTAGAACCCCAACTATCTAAATCGATTTCAGGATGTCAGAAAAACAAAATTAAGAAGGAAACATACTGCGATTCTCAAAAATTATGATTCTATCTTCGAGATATTCACTCCGTGAAGCTCGTCAAACAGTTTACTCTTTGCCCGAAATATTCAGCAAGCAATGTGTAAAGTAAATTCATATGAGATAAATAAATTCTCTTGTGCTGAAAAGTAAAAAAAGAAATAACAACGCCAAAAAGGCCGAATTTCAGATAAATGCAGACACGTGTTTCGGCGTTACAAGGAACGCCTTTTTCAATGCAAAAGAAATGAGCTTACTCGGATGTCTTTTCATCCATAAGCTCAAGTCTTTTGTATTGAAAAAGGCGTTCCTTGCAACTCCGAAACACATGTCTCCAGTAATCTGCCATTTGTCTTTCTGACGTTGTTATTTCTTACTTTATAAATTCATATTCTTTCTTCTACTATTTTGCAAATCTTGTCTGATTTCACTTTAAAAAACTATAGCTTCTTAAAAACAATTTAAATAACCTTTACAAAATTAAAAGCAAACATAAATAAGAAAAATAGTAAATGTCTAAAGAAAACATAATATTTACAGAAACTGAACCTCATAATCATACTTAAAGATTTGAAGAGTGAAGTTTAAACAAAACAAGTCAAATATCTAATGCAAGGAAAAAAGAACGGAAACCGAAATTACCGGCCTTATAAATAGCAGTTTCTTTTCCCGCGCCACCTTCAGTCAAAATCAAAGTTAAGTTGGGTTCTGAACACTGATTTTCATTTTAGGTACGATACGTACAAACTTTACAAATGTACAGCACTTGAAGCACGCTTAACATTTTGCAGTAAGTTACCACGTAAAAGCATTGCCGTTTCTTTTAATTAATTCAAAGATTGGGTTTTTTTTTTTTTTTTTTGTTATTTTCTTCCATTTTTAGCATACACACAGTAATTAGTTAAAATTGATACTTTTTCGGTAAAAATCCAAAAATCCCATTTTTTGATTATCCGAATAGGGTTTGGTCCCAATTGATTCGGATGATTGGAATTCTTCTGCATTTAAAAGCACAATTTCCTGATACAGTTAGAAAACGTATTTAAAATCAAGGACAATTCTTCGGTTTGTCAAAATCTCAATAGAGATTTCTACATGCAGAGCAGGACACTTAATGAAAAACTAAAACACGTTGAGTTACAAGCATTGAAAAATGAAGGTCATCCTTAATCAGGGGCGCCCCGAACTTAAATATTTCGGAAGGTAGAAACTCACAATTTGCCGAATGGAACTGAATGAAATGAATTTTTCGAATAATAAAATACGAGTATGGTGCACCTAATTAGCAATGAGATCGAGGAAATATGTTCAGTGGACATCTAATGCTCAAAATTCGATGCATTTCTGAAATCTCGGTGACGTAAAAAGGACCTTAAATTGCACTTGAGTTTAGTTTGGAATTTTAAACAGTGTAACTTGGAAAAATATGAAATGTATGACATCATTATTCTGAAAGAAAACATCGTTCGAAAACGCCCCGGATGGCTTTACTCATGCGTTTTACATTCTTTTGTTCTCGGAATAAGCGACAAGAACTATCCTAATGTTTCAATGGCTCGGTCATTCGAAAAAGATGAATTATTTCAAAAAGAAATGTTTATTGCTGTTGTTGTTGTTACTTTGGTTGTCTTTCGGCACTGCTGGAACAATTTGGGTCGATGCGCCTCGTTGCCACAAATAAAAGAAGATCTAGTATAATCATTTACGCCATCTTCCCGGAAATGAAGAAAGGGATAATAAACCAATTTGGAAATGGCTTAAGCTTGCTACCCAGCTAAATCGCTAAAACAAACAAATTTAGAGAGAATATGCTGTGGGAAGAAAATCTAACCTTTGACTCGCAACATTATTTGATAACCTGAGAGAAGGCATTTTCTTAAATTAGAGTTCCAGTGCAGATAGGGCAAAAGTTACAAATGGCCTTCATTCAGGTTTTTTTGAAGTGAAACTTTTTATGCGAGGGCTTTAAAATTCTGATCGGCAAATTTTTGTGTAACGGAAGTGACGTAGCTGGGTTTTTTTTGTGTGACGAAAAGTCGCACATGCGCTCTTCTCGCTTTCTTTCTTTCTCGTTTTCAATAGTTGCGTGCTTGGAGCAAGAATTAGTTAATGGAGGAAGTAAGTCCAATCATTGGTTTAGTAAAAGCTAATGCAAATACGCCTAGTCACGTGACTCACCAATGACCAATGGTTGACGCGTTTTGGCGAAAGAAACCCGATTTCTTCCACTACTTTGCTTTAAAACTTATCGCGTGACTTGGGGTCTGTGTTTCACGAATGGAAGTCTTCACTCCCTCCAACACGTGTGTGCGTGGCGATCGCTGAGTACAGCTGTTGGTTATCAACAGAGCATCCATTTTAACACGTGTGTAAAACCAACGCATTTTTTCGAGTATTGTTTAGTGCTTTCTTCATTAAAATATACAATTTTGTTGCAAATATGCCTGAATCGTGTCTCGGTAGAGATTCAATTTCGATGATTAGCGCTCTGCCGATTTGTGATTGTCTGTCAGATTGCGCTGTGCGGTAACATAAGAATCAGTATGAAAACGATAATTTATCTTCTTAAGAACGAAAAAAATAATGCACAGTGATACTTATGAATATAAATTTATGTAAATAAATGAATATAAACACAATTTATGCTACTCAAAAGTTACTTATAAATAATTAAAATGTATCCCTGCAATACAAAAGTTTCTCTTTTACCGTATTTCTTAAGGACACACCATATTATTTTTCTCCCATTTTTTCTCTTGGGGAGGGGAGAAGGGATTACATAGGATTTCCAAATTTTTGAACCTAACAAGAAAACAAATATCTTGGTACATCACTGCCAATCATTGTGTAAAGATAATTCTTTGCTATAGAAAACGTGACAAACCCAAAATTCACGTTCAGTTATTCAGGGGCTGTTGCACGAGTAATCGATTCACAGTTTCGAAGCAGAAGCATTTTGCCACATTCCGTGCAAAATAAAAACTATGTTTGATATTTTTTCCATTGGTATGTTGGTTGTCTTCCTGCTGTTCTTTTTAAGCTAAATTGAGTGCGGTAATTGAATTCTCGAAATATTTTTTGGGTAATCAAAAAAAATGTATATTCGAAAACGTGGTGACTGATTGAATGGATTTAAAAATCCATTTAAAAAAAATATGAATAGGATTAATTTGCTCCCCTTTAATGTTTAACTAACAGGTGTTGATAAAATCCTGTGCTTTCAATTTTTGAAAGCTGTAACATGAGGGTTTTTTTTTTCTTTTTGCTTAGTCAAAAAACGTTTTTTGACAGGAGGCAGTCCTCCCCCCTCCCGGGTGACACCCATCTGTGATTAAGTTAAGGTGGTACCCACCTCAACTTAATCACAGAGTTTATAAAAATTGAAATACATTAATCCTGAAAAAAGTACCCAATAATATCCCTCTAAATTTTATATTTCATCTTTAAAATTTCAACGAAAATATTGTACTTTATTGCGGGGAGAAGTCGGGTACACGTACGTCTGGAGCACATTTTACCCAAAATGCGGCGGTATACAGCTTTGTACGAATAGCTTTGACTATAGCTACATTTACATGAAATACACCGCCAGCTCAGTCATTCCAGCCGAGGACTGCAGTTTCGTGCTTATTAGCTCTCATCAGCCTGGCATAGGAAATGACTGGGCTAGAGGAGGAAACCTCTCAAGGAAGCCAAGAGTGCCAAATAAACTGGTAGCTAATACAGAATTAGCACAGACCAGACGAGTGAAATGTGCTAATCTGTGATGAGTCTGTGCAAGTTCTATATTAGCTACCAGTTTATTTGGCATTATTGGCTTCCTTGAGGGGTTTTCCCCCTCTAGCTCAGTCATTTCCTATGCCGGGCTGATGAGTGCTAATCCCCAAAGCAGAATACTTTTGTTCTGCAACAAAAAATCATTCGACCAAAATTGTTCTGCAAATACTTCAAGCATTGTAAGCGAAGAAACGTGACATTTTCCACAAATTGGGTGCCAAAAATCAAAACCGTTTCATATAGAAGTTTTTTTTTTTATTTATTTTTATTTTTTCTAACTGGACAGTTGTTATTTATTTCTGTGGAAATGAGATATTTCCGGAAACATCGCAGCTTTCAACTAAATGGCTAATTAAAGAGCACTGAATTTGGAAAATTAGTTGATCTAAAACTATAAAATCCAAAAAACTTTAAAGAGGTGTCAAACCTAAACCGATTGAGATTCTTAAAAATAGTTTATATGCTTTTAAAATGCATAGAAAGAGCAAAGATACGAGATTTTATAAAAACCTGAACTTAGGTGTCAAACCACATTTTTTTTGGTTAATTTTACATGGAATAAAGGAGCAATTAAAATAATGTTACTAAATAAAGAAATTACTGAAATAAAAAATAAAATGAGTCGAGTTTGGGTCGCATATAATGAAACACTTCAAAACTTTCTAAATAATAGAGATATTTTCTGAATGCAAAGGAATTGAAATATCAAACAAGACACGCAATTTCCGGCGATGGACGTGTTTCAATGATGACATGTTTCCACAACATACGTGTATGGCGGAAATTGCAGTAAATGAAGATCGATTGGGAAAGTCCCTACAAAGGACTTATTAAATTCAACATCACGAGCTTTCCGCCAAATTATCGTAATTTGCGAGAATTTTAGATTTTGTTCTAATTTTAAGAAATCTGCAGAATTTCTGCAAAATTCTATCTTTAACTGGAAGATATTTGTAGAAAATCTGTAGTTTCTACAGATTTTCTGCACCGCAGTTTCTGCAGATTTTCGGTACCACAGTTTTTGCAGATTTTCGGCACCGCGGTTTCTGCAGATTTTCTGCATCGTTTTTTTCTGCACATTTTCTGCAGAAAATTTGTCAGTTTTCCTCTCACATTTGACCAGAATTGTTCTGCAGCTCTGGCATCTGTTATGCGACGTACGTCGCAAATTTAGTAGTATTCTGCTTTGGGGGCGCTAATAAGCACAAAACTACAGTCCTCGGCACGAATGACTGAGCTAGCGGTGTATTTCATGGATTTTTACCTTAGCCCTGGCTATAGGGCGGTAACTGGCTTGAAATATAGCTACATTTATTGGATCAATTTTTAATTTTATTTTTATTGGCAGCTTTAGAATTAACCTTAATCAGAAGATTTTAGTATTAACTACTATTATTGAGTGTTGTAGCCAAGAAATCATGTATTGATTTTATTTTGAACTTTTTAGTGCTAACCAATCTTTCTTAGATAAAGTCTTTAGAATGAAAAAAAACATTTGTATTTTATCGGATTTTTTTAGGATTTGCGCTTTTGGGCCAAACCAACACTTATTCGAATTTACCAAACACCCTCAGAAGCTTCCCGACTTGCTCAAGCGATTCATACATTCCTTTTACTATTTCGTAACTGAGATCGAGGTAAAAAATATATTATTATTATTATTTGAAAGTGATTACTTAAGAAATGTTAGGCAACAAAACTGTTTACTGACAATTGCTGTCACTTAAATAAAATTAAAAAAATAAGCAAACTAAGAGACGGCGTAGGTAGCTGTTACAGAAAGCTCGATAAACAATCAAGCCAGCTGGTTGCCACAATGACAAGCATTTTCTTATTAGTAGCATGTAATCAAATTAATAGACAGTCAGTTTTTTTTTTTTAAAAATGCAAGGAGAGTCAGAGAAAATTAAAGAAATAAAAAAAAATCCCGGAGTCGGAGTTGGCATGTTTTTGAACGACTCCGACTCCTTCATCCCAAAATCAGTCCGACTCTTAAGCCCTGCTTAAAACACTGTTTGAATTAAACAGTAGCAAACTGTCAATGCATAGAATAAAATGTTTAATTTTTATTTCATTATCCAGTTTCCCATTGTGTCTGTGAAATGGCAAATATTTTAGGTTTGGATTCGGCTTACTAAGTAAAGAAATTCAAAAATACCGACAGGAAAAAGCATTTTAGGTAACTTTAGGTGGAATTTAGTTGTGTTGTCCGCACATCATTATTTTTAGCACAAAACAATGCCAAAAAACATTAAATTAACTTGAAAGTAGACTTTGCTAGGGTTTAATACATAATTTAATTTGTTTCGTTTTCTGTTTTCCAATTTCGACGGGCCTGAGTAGTTTTCTGTCCATCCCAGAAAAGAATAAACTTGGAAAAAAAAATCTTGATAAGAAAATAGATATCTTCATCGGTTATTAAGAAAAGTTACAAGCATATGACGATAAGCATTGACCAGTAATAAATGTCAAAATAAGATCTCTTGATATTTAAGACAAATTATATACATAAACTGTTGCATTTATGCTTTGTACATATTAAGCAAAATTTAAATTTTCCATCCACCTTTCATTCAGTCGTTTTAAAGCTTACATTCTGCACCACAATTAAAAAAAATCAAGGAAGTATTTATTTTTAACCGTAACTGTTCTATAGGACATCGTTTGTATAAAGCATTGTATTTTATTTTTTTTATTTTTTTCATTACTGCTACTTTTATACGCCCTCATTCTTTCCTACAAACAATTTTTCGCTTTCTTCGATTTTTTTTTTTCTTTTTTTTACATAAAAAGTTGGCGAAAGACGCCCAAACAATCGTGCTCTATTTAAGCTGTAAGTGAAAGCTGCTACAATGACAAATAAATAGCTGTCTGTTGAGATTCTAAAAATAAGGAAAATATCCTATGACATGAACTACTTTTAAAATAACTTATTAATAAAGTCAAAATCTTCAACACACAGCACATTTAAATTTCCTTCAATTGTAACATTCACTTCCAAAATTAAAAGTTTTGCTATGAGTTGAATGTCTAAGTAGGTCATTTATGAAAAATAGATGTAATCACATAATATAGAAACTTGAAGAGCTATTGTTACGTAGTTCCTTTGATAGTTTCTGACAAGCTTTAAACCAATCAACTTTTACATTTAGGTTTTCAGTTTATTTCATAGCTTATTTAAATGTATTTTTTTTAAACATTTAAAAGTAAATATATGAATTATTCTCCAGAAAACGTAACTTTTGAACGCAAATATTTTTCAATTTCGAAACCGTTTTTTTTTTTTTTTTTTTTTTTTCATTCTTACATTAAAGTGTTACCTACTAGAAGTTACCATGAACAATGGCCCAGCAAAGTTCCAATTATTTTACTCATAAATACAAAAAAAAAAAAACAATAACTTGTTCATAGAAATTAAAAAAAAAGAAAAAACTCTTAATATTTAAAAATCAAGGCCTATTTAATATCAAAGTAGTAATTTTGTTAATTGTGCAAACAATTAGCTCTTTTAATGATTAGTGGAAACATAATATTAAGCTCCCTTAATTAAAGTACGGCTTAATTAGTAGTTTCACATGTATGTTAAAAAATAATATTTAGTAAATTTGAGGATATACTGGCAATTTATAATTTTTGGTAGAATGCCTATAATTGATGTTAATTGATGTATTTCCCCTCCCTCATTTATTTTCACCCCAGAAATAATGACATTGATAAGGTCTGTCACTGAGGTGAGATTCACAGAAGTGAGGAATTTTACATTAATATAGGCTTAATAGATACAATATTCAGCGAATTTTTTTTCCTTCGTTGCTACGATCTGCACATGTTAAGCATATGAAAACATGTTCATTTATTTTTTTACATTAATTTACATTCCTGAAATTCAAGTTCACAGAGATGAGAAGTCAAAATACCCACACTAAGTTTTTAAAGCAAAATCTATCTTCTTGCTCTTCGACAAAAATCTCACAGCCTCAATTATGGCTGAAAATAAACAAGGGGCCTGGCTCCCTTGTATCATGAAAAATAAAGTTTGACGTCATTACTGCCACGTGGTAATGAGGAATGGCATTTTGTCTTTAGGTAACGGAGGTGAGAATTTATTGTGAGACATGACTCCTTGTATTACTAAAACGAACTAAAACACAATACTAAAACATTATATATACTTAAACAATTAGTATTTGAGACACTTGTGAAACGAATAGTAAATAAATAAGTATATACTTTTAATTAAACAAGTTATTAAGCAACATAAACATTCATACAAGGTGTGTGACATGCCACGGAGGTGAGAAATCACATGTCCAAAAATATACTAAAATAAAAATTATTATTAAAACATTGTTGGCAGGTTTAAATAGATATATTTTTGATGAAATTAAAAATAATTGTTAAATGAATTGCTCCTTAAAGTTTTTTCTGTAAAAGGCGTGTGACAGAAAAGTTACACTTTTTGAAGAATGACCCATATATATTTTTTTAAGTTATATCTCAAAAGCGTAAATTAAAAAAAATAGTTAGGGAATAGGGTTCTTTATTAATTTCTTGATTGCCAAATTCTTTAAATAAATTCAATTGCTGTTGCATGAAAACCACATTGTTTTTTGTTGTTGTTGAAAACGCCATTTTTTAATCAATACCCAAATAAACACAATTGAAAACAATCAAACAAACCTTGCAATTCGCAATGGGCACAGACTATTAAATCAAAAGACTAGGTACATAATTAACAAATTGAGCCTGCTGCTAATTTCTTTCAAGCCAATATGCCGTCTCAAAAATTTTGAGAACACATTTAATCAGATTTTGAGGCCACCGGATACTCAACAGCTAAATCGAAGACTTTTCACTGTCAAAAGGGGATAGCTCAGCATTTTTAAAAAATTCGAATAAAAAATATTTTTTCATTTTTAAAGGCAATGTGTTTATGTTTGATATTTTTTTTAGAATTTGCCTCTAAGAAACCAATTTTAAGGATATTTTGATTAAATATAATCTTACCTATGTGCAATAACTTGCTATATCATGGAAAAGTCCCTTTTTTCTCCAAATAAATAAAATAATCCAAATACATTTTAGATTTTTAATTACAATTAGAATCAAATTTGGTTCTTATAAGAAAACAATGCGAGTCTTGTTTTCGTTTAAAAACTTTGCAGCAATCATTAATTCCCAATTCAATTTTCTCCCTTCCTTTTTTTTTTTTTAAGCAATCACGATTGCTTATTATTCTCATTTGACTGTTTTGAATTCCTATGATTTTATTTTCCTCCCGCCACCCTCTGCAACACCACCGTCGACCAGCCTCACGATGCTGCTCCTCCAGCGAAAACCGTCTCCCGGTTGCGTCCATATCCTACACACACATGCATACATACACACATCTACACACAACATACACACACACACATGCACACACACAGACACATACAACACACACACATGCACACACACAGACACATACAACACACACACACGCATACATACAGACACATACACACACACAAAGCTACCTACACACTCATGCCTGCACACAGACACAAACACACATGCCTACAGACACAAACGCACATACACACAACTACCCACACACTCATGCCTGCACACAGACACAAACACACATGCCTACACACATACAGATACCCCCCCTAAACACACACGCAAACACACACGCCTAGATACACATACATACTCGTGATTGCGAAAAACATAATTTGAATTCAAGATGTCAAAATTCAAATTATTTATTTATTTATTATTATTTTTTTTATTGTATTTCATTTTTTTATTATTATTATTTTTTTAGTTAATATTTTTAAAACTCATGAATGTGTTTACGCCAGGGCGTCATTCTCTCGTTTCGGTTGGACAAACAATTTGCGTTGAAGTTCAGTATTTATATGAACAAGCTCAACTTTGGAAAGCAAGATTTCTAGTTAATTTAAACCGCTGCAGGACTAAAAAATATGACACCTATGAGAGATTCGGCATTAGATAGCTCGCAAATGGATGTTAAATTTCTCAAAAGAGGATTCAAAAATGTACCAAAAAGATTGCTTCCCAATTGATCTCATTTTCAAAACTAAATGATTCGCAAAGGCACACTTTTACTCTTTTAGTGTGTAAAATATTGTTGCCTCTATACATTATTCTGGTTTATTTTAACTGACGTTTCAATTCAGAACTTGCTTTTCGCCGAGACCTGCATTTGATGAGACTATTACAATTAAAATTGTTCGGATGATGATCTTCATATTTTAAAGATGATTCCAAATGAGTTAACAACAATCAAATGCGCATCTCAATATTATTCCAATTCGAAGTTATGATTTTGTGATTCATATTTAAATGGCAATTCCACTAATAAGTGCATATTTCGCATAATAAAATAGAATTACGTGGCATTCCACTTGGAAAATGCATATTTGTAAGATGATAAAATTAGAATTACAGTAGACGCTCGTTTTACGCGGGGGTTACGTTCCACGGAAATACCGTGTAAATTGAGATCTAATACTAGTGTTAAAATAGGGGTTTGGTTCCGTAGATAACAAAATACTTCATTCTAGTGATAGCTAATTGTATGATAAATTTAATGTGTACTTATATCGACTTTTATGCACAACATGCATAAAGAAAACATAAATTAATTTCGTGTTCTGTTTATAAAGAGGAGCTGGCTATGATAGTCTTTTGGCAGTCATTAAGAATTTTTCTCTGTAATTCTTTGCAGAGCATTAACGCATCCATCATCACTTGCGTCATTTCCGTGACATAATCTTCCTTCACTAACAAATCAGAAAGATCATTTCTATTGTCTAGGAATGGCTCAAAATTTTCAATGTGAACGTTTTTGGTTGTGCGTCACCGACATCAGTATCCACGTTGGTTTTGGCCTCCTTTGTCACTCCTAAAAGCTCTTCTTCCATTGAGTTCTGAACTATGCGAGTTTAATAACTTGACTTCTGGAAAGAGCTCTGGAACCAATCGCATAAAATGTCTCCAGTGACTCAAACTCGACGCCAAAATGCAGTTGATTACGTGTAATCTTCAATGTTTAGGAGCTTGGATTTTGAAAGATGGGGAAAATTTTATCTGTTTGCATTGCCGCATCCGCGTAAAACCGAAACTCATCCGCGTAAAATAAAATAAAGGTGTCAAATCTTAAATCGCGTATAATCGAAACTGCGTAAAATAAACCCGCGTAAAACGAGGATCTACTGTACTTGACATTCCACTCGACAAGTGAATATTTGTAAAACAATAAAATTATAATTACTTGGAATTTCACTTGGCA
The DNA here is from genome assembly GCF_026930045.1 of Uloborus diversus. Classification (NCBI taxonomy): domain Eukaryota; kingdom Metazoa; phylum Arthropoda; class Arachnida; order Araneae; family Uloboridae; genus Uloborus; species Uloborus diversus. The sequence continues at coordinate 49,669,374 of NC_072732.1, forward strand.
AGTGCATATTTGTAAAATAATAAAATTAGAATTTCTTGGCATTCCACTTGACAAGTGCATATTCGTAAGACAACAAAATTAGAATTACTTGGCAGCAGAAAGCTTTTAAAGAACATTTCCTTGCAATTTCTCCAATTTTTCATACAAGTATCACGAGATCTATTGAAAGCTTGCATCAAAGATAAGTATCATTTTTAAAACTCAAAGAAAATTTTACTTGATGGAAAATAATGAAATGTGGCACTGCATTAAAACAACTCAATTCTAAAGATGAAATGATGACATTCAAACTTGATGAACTTTCCCATAGTTTTCTACTTTACTCTGGAACTGTACTGCCGTGTGCAGGTAAAAGGCAGTAACTGCGAATTTTTCATTTTTCATTTCATTTTCCATTTGTCATCTATTGCACGTTATCTTTATTGTACAAGCTCGCTTATCTGGTTTCCGCTGAAAACAAGGCGCGAAGAAGACGTCTAATTCCAACATTTTCCTATTTGTTAGTATTGAATCCACCACACATTTCTTCAAATATCTCGAAAACTCATTTCTGCAGATACTGCCGTTTACCTGCACACGGCAGTATAATACATTGAATCGCAGACATTATCATTTATCGTTGCCTCAAATTTACCTTCATTCGTACTATTTATTCCCAATATTCAGGGCCGTAACACGAGAAGGGTAAACCCACAGAACACTTAAACCACATTGCGAACACCAGTATGCTGCTATACTGCCGTGTGCAGGTGAACGGCAGTATCTGCAGAATGAGTTTTCAAGATATCTGAAGAAATGTGTGTTGGGATTCAATACTAACAATAGGGAAATGTTAGAATTAGACGTTTTTTTCGCGCCTTTTTTTCAGCGGAATGTAAATAAGCAAGCTTGTACAATATAAAGCTAGTTTACAACAGATGACAAAAATGCAAAAAATGAAAAGTCTGCAGTTACTTCCCTTCACCTGCCCACGGCAGTTGAGATACATTTATGGATTGTAATAAACCAAACCATCCCTTACGGAAAAAAAGTCTGGTTACGCCACTGTCAATATTCATCGTGATTTTCTAAATTCTCCCAAGTGCAAGAATCGCATGTTTTGTGAAGAGGATTTTCACCCCTTCTTCTTTGTCACATTTTCCATGTATCAACTTATGGAGAGGGAGAGAATTGAAGAGACTACGTTCATTCACAACACACACAAACTAATTTATTTTCTACACGGAAACAGTATATATGATGGGCAGCCAATTTGTCCTTTATCCCGAATAGCGGTCAAGAGATATCCATAAATTTATCCGCTATTCGGTCAGGAGATTTTTTTGCAGTCTTGCCTTCATAACTGCCTATAGCCATATGAACTCAGGCGCTCTCATGCATCTGCGCAGAAGTCAATCGCGTAAAGCCCCATTGCGCAATTATGGAGATCCCGAGTTATTAATCTTGGGATCCCTGTCAAGTTTTACGCAATGTAACGACGTGGAGCATATAATTTCTTACATGTTTCCCAACAAAACGAGCTGATGTGTGCATTACATGACTTCCTTTTTCATCAATTTATTGTTATTTTCCCATTATTGGCAATTTTAATGTGATTCAATAGTTAACTCTCTAAATATCACCAACAGTGGCTAAATTAAAACCACATTTAAAAAAAAATCGCCAAATTTGTCCCAAGTGGGCGACAAAACTTGGTGACCAAAAGACTGGCGATATATCGCCAAGTGCCCACCAAATTATAACACCACATTGCATCGAAATTAACAATGATTTTCCCACAAAAAGGTGCAAAAGACCTCTTTAGAAATACATGAATGCAATCAAAAGGGGAGGTGCACAATTAGACCCCATAGGAGTCTACGTACCAAATTTCAACTTTCTAGGACAAATCGTTCTTGAGTTATGCGACATACATACGCACATACCCACATACATACGTACATGCAGACGCCACGAGAAAACTCGTTGTAATTAACTCGGGAATTGTCCAAATAGATATTTCCGACATCTATACGTTCTTATGTATCCATGCACGTGTGGTCGAGTCGAAAAAAAAATTCAACATTCATTCGGGGGTGAGCAAAATGGAAATTAATGTCGATTTTTGAGTGAAATGTTTTTCGCGGATACAATACTTCCTTTTTTGTAAAAGGAGGTAAAAAACTAGACAAAAATTCAATATCACGTGAATCAAAAATTACCTAAAACTAATTTGTCATTTTTCAATTCAACATTCTATCACATAACTTTATATTTTTTACTCCTTTTCTGCTTGCATGAACTGAATCAAACATATGACCAAAATAGGTATTGTCCTGTATGATCGAAAAGAATGACAAAAGACCGAATTCGAAAAAAGAAATGATTAAACTCCTTGTTTGATAGGCCTATCACGTTCGCCACGAAGAGGTAGAAGTATTTCTCAGCCGTTTCGCCGCCGTATTTTAACGCTCGATCGACCCCTCATATCACGCAAGGTGTAAGTTAAAGCTTGCTTCCGGTTTCCTTATGGTGCTCCGTTGTAAGTTGGGTTTTTTCTATAGTTGAAAGCATATGTAGAAGATCTTCCCTCAGCAATGACAGGGAGGAGTTGCCAAAATTGAAGATGTTGAAATTAATTGAATTTACCGCAATATGACACTGAATTTAAGAATTTGTTTGTTCTCAGATTTGAAGTAGAAGTACTTATCAAAAACTGGTGTTTCCCTTATTTCGTCTTTATAAAAGTTTGAACCATACTTTGGACATTTTTAAGATTAACCATCTTTCTGAAACAAATTAAACTTGTGCGACCCCGCAGCAATCGTTCGTGCCGGTCGTTTTCAGAGATCTCTCTTTTTAAAAAACAATTTCACAACCGACCCCATTTTAAGAAATTAATTTTTGTTGATCGTTTTTAATGTGTATATATATATATATATATATATATATATATATAGGTCATTCTCCAGAAAACGTAACTTTTGAACACAAATATTTTTCAATTTAGAAACCTTTTGTTTTCTTTTTTTTCATTCTTACATGAAAGTGTTACCTGCTAGAAGTATCTATAAACAATCGCCCAGCTAAGTTCCAATTATTTTGCTCATAAAAAAATAATAAAAAATGCCTTGTTCACGGAAAAAAAAAAAAAAAACTTAATATTTAAAAATTGAGGCCAATTTAATATCAAAGTAGTAATTTTGTTAAATGTGCAAACAATCAGCTATTTTAATGATTAGTGGGAATATAATATTAATCTGTCTTAATTAAAGTGAGGCTTAATTAGAAGCTTCAAATGTATGTTAAAAAATAGTATTTAGTAAATTTGAGCATGTACTGGCAATTTATAACCTTGGTAGAATGCATATTATTGATGTGTATTTTCCCTCCATCATTTATTTTCACCTCAGAAATAATAACATTAATAAGGTCTGTCAGGGATGTGAGATTCACGAAGGTGAGGAATTTTCCATTAATATAGGCCTAAGGGATACATTTTTCAGGGAAATTTTTTTTTCTTCGTTGCTACAAACTGCACATGTTAAACATATGAAAACATGTTCACTTGTTTTTTTACATTAATATACATTAATGAAATTTAAGTTCACTGAGTTGAGAAGTCAGCCATAACCACACTAAGTATTTAAAGCAAAATCTGTCTTCTTGTTTTTCGACAAAATGTCACAACTTCAACTATGGCTGAAAATAAACAAGGGGGCTGGCTCCCTTGTATCATGAAAAATAAAATTTGATGTCATTACTGCCACGTGGTAATGAGGAATGGCATTTTGTGTTTAGGTAACGGAGGTGAGAATTTATTGTGAGACAAGACTCCATGTCCTACTAAAACGAACAAAAGCACAATATTAAAAAAATAAATTTACTTAAACAATTAGTATTTGAGACACTTGTGAAAGGAGTAATAAATAAATAAGTATATACTTTTAATTAAAAAAGTTATCAAGCTACATAAACAATCACACTAGGTGTGTGACATGCCACGGAGGTGAGAATTCACATATTGTGAACCAAAAATATGCTAAAATAAAAATTATTATTAAAATATTGTTGGAAGGTTTAAATAGATATATTTTTGATGAAATTAAAAATCATTGTTAAATGAATAGTTCCTTAAACTTTTTGCAGTAAAAGGCGTGTGACAGAAAAGTTACACTTTTTGAAGAATGACCCATATATATATATATATATATATGTATATATATTCATTTTTTTAATTTTTTTCTATTTATTTGTTCTATTTTTGTTTATTTTATTGACATTTATTCTATTCTTATTTTAATTTATTTTATTATTCATTTGTCTATTATTTATTTATTTATTTATTTATTTTAGCCCACTTTGAGACAGAATTTTGTTACTATCCCCTTTGAAAACAAGGAAAATCGTTGTTGCTGTTTTGAATTTCCTTCACCACATTTTAAATCAAAAGAAAAAAAAAGCGTTAAGTACTGCTGTTTTTTAAATAATTTCCCCCTGCCTCTATTGAAAAATATTTTTGCTGTTGTCACTAGCGAAAAGTATATACACAACCATAATGAGAACTACTTTTGACCTCCTTAATTCCTATAAAGTGGTTGACGCACTGCTACAATGTAACACAATATGATGTATCTTATTGTCTCATTGTCTGTCAACCGCTCCCAGCTTTAAAGATCTCATTGTAATACATTGTAGCAGTGTTCTACGGCTCTTGTGTTACGAAAGCTACGCGCTTCAAACGTTCATAAGAATTAAATCTTCAACAAGAAGTTAAAATTTAAACTTTTTCTAGAAGCGTTTTCTTTTTATCTAAGAATCATTTACTAGAAATACAACACAATAAGGATGATTATTTGAAAAAAATCATTTACAAAGATTAAAATTGTAATTAGTTAATGAGTGAAATAAATATAATACCTCAGGGGTTCCCAAACTTTTGCGACTAGCGGCACCCTTTGAAGACTTTGAACTTTCATACAGCATAGACCCATCTTTTTTATGTACATGGATTGATTACGAGGACACTCGCTGCACTTTGGGAACACAGCCAATTATAAAAGATTTTGCGATAAGCTTTTTTACTTCTTAGATATGCGCCTAGGAACGTACAGACACCCAAAATATCCATTTTGACGATCCCCGAGTTAATTACAACGAGTTTTCTCCTGACGTCTGTATGTACGTATGTATGTGCGTATGTGTGTATCTGTGTATGTATGTCGCATAACTCAAGAACGGAATGTCCTAGAAAGTTGAAATTTGGTACGTAGACTCCTAGTGGGGTCTAGTTGTGCACCTTTCTTTTTGATTGCATTCGTATGCTCCAAAGGGGGCCTTTTGCTCCTTTTTGAGGGAAAATCATTGTTAATTTCGATGTAAACTTAAAAGGTGTTATAATTTGGCGGACACTTGGCAATATATCGCCAGTCTTTTAGTCGCCAACTTGGCGACAAATTTGGCGATTTTTTTTCTTTTATTTATTTATTTTTTTTAATGTGGTTTCAATTTGGCCACTGTTTGTGATATTTAGAGAGTAAACTTTTGCATCATATTAAAACTGCCAGTAATGAGAAAATGACATTAAATTGGAGTAAAAGGAAGTCATGTGATGCACACATCAGCTAGTTTTTTTTTTTTTTTTTTTTTCAGTTGAATGCAGAATTGTTGCCCTATTATAAGGGAAATTCCCCTATTAAAGATGTCTTAAGAACAATTTCGTTAACTAACAAGAATTTACATAAATATGCCCGCCTTTTGAAATCTCAACCCTTTGGTGTGAATATGCTAAAGTAAAGTGCTTTGTAATTTATTCTTCATTTATTTTTCATCATTTTTTAATTTGTTTTATTTTTCTTTTTTTGAATCCAAACAAATCAGAATCTAACTACACGGTGGATTTTAAATAATTAGTTCAAATTATTACATAAAAAGTTTCCCCTTTTCTTTTCTTCACTTTCTTTTTTCTTTTTTATGAGAACATTTTATCAACATTGAAAAATGTTACTAATTTATCTTATTGATTCGCATTTCTTACATTAAATAACTTACTTTCAGGTTATTATTCAGGTGGGAATTTAAAAAATGTTATGAGATTCTTCCACTTTATTTGTATTGATGTTTCATTTCTTCTTTTTTTTTTTTTTAAATAAATAAGCTATTTATCTCTTTGCATTACTTAATCTGGAATGCTAACAATAAATGACATTTATTATTAGCTTTCTTTGACAGTTCAAAAATCTTCTTGATTATAAGATATTGATATATTTGATTAAAAAAAAATATTTAATTCCCATCTTTACTCGCGTGTATTGGCAACGATATGGTTGATAGCAAGCGTATAGCGCAATTTTTGATTACTGTGATTTTAGTTCCAACATCAAGACATTTTTTAGACTTTATTGTGCAGGTAAATTCATTTAAAAGGTTCAGAACATCGGTGTTTTGAAACAAGAATGAAACTTTTTAAAACTTATTACTTATCAAAAACTTTAACGGGTTTTGGTGAAACAGTTTGAAAAATAAATTTAAAAAAACAGTTGTACTTCGGTACCTCTGCACTGCACGCATAGCTTGGTCGGGATTTCCTCATAAACGAGAATGGTAGTCAACATGCTGAGAAAAACATTCAAAATATTTCATTTAAAAAAATAATTTCCGTAGTACCACCAACTATAATAATACTAAATTATAAAAGTAATTCTAGTTACGCTGAAGGACTTGCAACAGAACATTGGATATGCATACACACTAAGAAATATACTGCCGCAGGCAGGTAAAAGACAATAACTTTTTTTTCCCCCGTTTTCTCAGTTTTTTACATTTTTATCATAAATTGTAATTTAACTTTATTGAAGAAGCTTGCTTATTTGGTTTCTGCTAAAAAATAAAAAATAAAATAAAAGTGCAAAATAAACTCCTAATGGGGTTGTTTCCAAAATTTTAAAGGTATTTTTTCTGAAAGAGCATGCTTAAAAACATAGGATCTGACCGTTTTTTGATAAATTTGTTTACGTTAAATGTGAAAAAAAAAAAAAACTTGAATGGGTTTCATTGTTTACGGCTTCTGCCGATGACATAGCAAATGATGAAATGCCATTCGGTGTTGCCATTCACATAAAAAAAAATATTTAATTCCCATCTTTACTCGCGTGTATTGGCAACGATATGGTTGATAGCAAGCGTATAGCGCAATTTTAATTCGCTGCTTGATTATCATAGCGTGGAAACGTAGTAGAAAGATACAGCTGAGTGCATCATTTGTGACGTCATCAAGACCACGCCTTCTTTGAAAAATCGGACATTTTAAAATAATAATTTTTAAAAAACTGTTGGGAAAATGAAAGTATATTCAGTAAATTACCGCCCATTAGCCAGGGCTAAAGCAAAAGTACGTGAAATACACCGCCAGCTCAGTCATTTCCAGCCGAGGACTGCAGTTTCGTGCTTATTAGCACTCATCAGCCCGGCATAGGAAAGTGACTGAGCTGGAGATGGAAAACCTCTTAAGGAAGCCAAGAGTGCGAAACAAACTGGTAGCTAATATAGAATTAGCAGCCAAGACGAGTGACCGAAGCAATGGTTCGGTTCAACTCGAAAATTGAACGCAAGGCAAGGTATATTCAGTAAATTACCGCCCATTAGCCAGGGCTAAAGCAAAAGTACGTGAAATACACCGCCAGCTCAGTCATTTCCAGCCGAGGACTGCAGTTTCGTGCTTATTAGCACTCATCAGCCCGGCATAGGAAAGTGACTGAGCTGGAGATGGAAAACCTCTTAAGGAAGGTAATTTACTGAATATACCTTGCCTTGCGTTCAATCTTCGAGTTGAACCGAACCATTGCTTCGGTCACTCGTCTTGGCTGCTAATTCTATATTAGCTACCAGTTTGTTTCGCACTCTTGGCTTCCTTAACAGGTTTTCCATCTCCAGCTCAGTCACTTTCCTATGCCGGGCTGATGAGTGCTATTAAACACGAAAATGCAGTCCTCGGCTGGAAATGACTGAGCGGGCGGTGTATTTCACGTAAAATGAAAGTAATTTCCGAGTCCATGTTATTTCTTTTTTTTTTTTTTTTTTTTGCTCATTCTATCCATTTCAATGACTAAAAGTAGTACAAAGAAATCATCAACTACTCTTAAAGAAAGTCACATAAATAAACGTCCATAACAACTACCTAAACATCAAAATCGATGAATAATATCATTTGCCAAAACGCAACTTGAAAAGTATGCTAAACGAATTTTTATTACTCTCCTCCAAGTGTAATTCGAATAGTAAAAGACAAAATAAATAGACAAAAAGTTAGATAGAAAAAAAAATAGTAATCATAATATTTCTCCCTATATATAGCATTACATCTTAACGTGAAGAAAATGTTTCTTGTTTTATGAAAACCCCATTACAAGAAATGGTTCGAGTTTGAAAAGACCACTCCGCCCTTCGCGTTATGTCTCATTTATTACTAGCTTTCGAAGAAACTGAGAAGACCTTGAAAACACCGTATCACCTTAGCAACATACGGAAATGGAAAAGAAACTTAAAATGCACTTTCTTCGAGACGTCCTTCAAAACGAAACCAGAGATTATATACGCTCATTCGAATCAAATTATGTTTGCTGGTAATGCTGGAAATATCAATTTTTTCCAGCCAATGGACTGACGAAAATACAGCAGGAAACAATGTTTTAATTCTGTGAATGAGTCATTTGACAAAATAGACACCAACAAGAGGAAGACCAGGTGAATGTTTTCTCCGAGTAACTTAATAAGACGGGAGATTTGTTGCTGTTCGTTATAAGATTTTTTTTTTTTTTTAACAATGATAAAGAACTTCAGGAAGACCCCAGGGCTTTGCTTCCGTAATTAAATGTCAAAATGATTTATTAATTAGAGATTGGTCTACTTTTTTTTTAATTTATTATTTATTTTCGAGAGAAAATGGAATTCTAGTCTATACTTCAATAAAAATACATTACAGGGCTCGAAATTAACAATGGTCTGTTGGTCCTGGACCACAAAAGCATCCATTGGACCAGCAGAAAAAAACTTTAGTGATCCATGAGACCAGTAAAGTTTAATTCCTCCCAAAAAAGTTGTACACATCTCCCCCCCCCCCCCCCCCCCCCGAAATATTGAAATTTTGTCTTTGTCTAGAATGTTTGGGTTTACTTTGCAAGAAACGATAGATTAAGAAATTTCAACAGCATTTTAAAACATTGTTTTTTTTGTCTCCATATGTAACTGTTTATTGACTCTATATGTCATGTTACTTCATTTTGTTTCTTTTTTCTTCAATTTTTAATTATTTAAAACCAGAAATGGGGCCTGGATCGCTAGAAGTTTGTACGAACCAGTGAAATGTTGTAGTTATTGGTCCATCCCTCCAGCGAAGTATTTTTCTAAATTTCGATCCCTGCCTTATCAGTGTAAGTTCTTTTATGCAAACCAATAGCTTGGTATAAACCAAGGATCAACAGCATGCGGCTCAGAAGAATCATACTGGAGGCTTTTAAGTAGTTTAGTAGTATTGAAAAATTAGCTGTAGTATTATTAACTGAAGCAGAATAAGCTGAAGCAAATTAACTGAAGCTCTCGTTCAGGCAAATTTTAATGTGGCTTCATTTTGATTGTTATTTTAAAGATTTGATGTTCTCACTGTAAAGGGACATTTTAGGATTTTAAATTATTCAAATTAGGATTAGTGATTGCTGACTGTATTTTGGGACTGTTGCCATTGGCGCATTTCTTCTTATTTATTCAGGAAGAACATGTTGCGTGATTTCCGTTCCTTCCTCTGGCAAAAAGTTCTGGAAAAATTAACATAGCCGGCATTGTACCGGGTACTATCTGGCGGATATCGGGATTTAAGAGAAATGTTGACTTCATTTAAGAACTGCTAACTTTATTTGAATGAGAATTTTTATGAATTGTCCATGGATAACCTGTTTTCCTTTCTTATACATTTTCCTGATTTATATTAAGTAGTTTTTTCTTTTTCTAAGTATTTGACTTCTGCCTATGTTGACCTGAATCTATTGACAAAATCTACATCAACGCGAGCGAAGCCGTAGATAAAAGCTAGTATTTCATACAAATGGGTTTATTAGTCGTTTTGTTAAAATTATTCTGTTAAGGAAATGGCATGTTTTCCACCTTTTTTAAAAAAATTTATTGTTAATGTTTTTTTTTATTGTTGTTATTTTTTTTATATTTTTCATTTGTTTATTTATTTTTAAGTTTTAAATGAAATGTGTTGAAGTAAGTCGGAGATGAATTAACGTTCTTTCAGCCACATCATCGCAAAAAAACTAAAACGATAGCTTCTAAACAAAATGGATTCAGCACACCGCAAAACATGTAAATCCGTCAAAATTAAATAATTTTTACGAATTCAAACCTTTCTTTTACAATGATTAGATGAAAAAAGTAAAAAATGATATTTTTCCCCATTGCAACTTAAAAACCTACTAAAATTAGTGGCTAGAAATAAGTAAGAGATTTTTAACATAACTTTAAATTACTGCATTGAGTTACAATTTTGAGCGAAAAATTAGTTTTGAATGCGACAGCATGAAAATTGCATCATAAAATGCAACATTTTATTGAACCGATCAAAGCGATGTGAAGCATCTTCATACGGGTATTGTGAGGAACAAGATAATTTGGAAAAACCTCTACCAAAACTATTTCCTTCGCTTTGCTTCTGAGCAGCTTTTTTTTTTTTTTTTTTTTTCGATATCTTACATATCCTGGTACCTCAAGAGCTCACGTTTTCCGTGTATTTCTGCCTCAATAGTTTTAATTTTTCCCACTAAAAGCGAGAACTTCGATCTAAGTCTTCTTAAAAAAAAAAGATTATCTTCACTTCAACTCATCATCAAATGTTATCTTGTAGATTTTCCTGAAAAAATATCACTCGTTTCAAGTCAGAAATGAAAAAATTAAACGTTTGATTTTTTTTTTTTAATTTTACTGAAACAAAGTGATATGCGCATTTTATGATCTGTAAATAAATAAATGAATAAATAAATTTATATATATATATATAAATTTATATTTCGTCCTTTTCCACGGCATTAATGTTCGTTGTGGTCAAGCCCCCCCAATTACTCCTCAATGCACCCCCCCCCCCAAATTTCAATGGCGCTATCTGGGTCATGACCCCCCCCCCAGGTGGACACCCCTAGTCCCAACTAGGTTTCGCCATCTAGCCCTAACCATTGCAAAGTTCCTCCAGACTCCCACTGAACTAGTAAATGCGAGCTTTCTGACTAAATTTGTGCTCTTAATTCATGAAAGATGCAGGAAGGGGGTATTTTTTTCTTTTTTTGGATTTGATAATATTTTAGGTCACTTTTTACATTTAATAGGTGTTTTTTAGTTCACTTATAATGAATTTTGAGTACTATTTTCCACTGTAAAAGCATTTTGCTGTTAAGAAAAATGTTGGCTTTGATACTTTGACGCAAATTTCAAGCATTTTAACTGTCGAAAAAAATATACCCGAGTATAAGTCTATAAGAGTTAATCTTGTTGTGTATACTTAAAAAGAAAAGGAAGTCTTGTTTTATTAACATTTACAATTGTTGTAAAGTTATGTGAAAAATATTCAAAAATCTCATCAACTAGAAAATTCTGTATTAAATGACTGATTCATATGTCACCATTGATGTAATGGGGTCGTATTTTTTTCGGAAAGAGCATGCTTAAAAACATAGAATCTGACCATTTTTTAAATAATTTCTTTAATATTTTTAAGAAATTACTTCAATCGATGCTCTTTCATCGTTTAACGCTTCTGTCGATGACATCACAAATGATGAAATGCCATTCGTGTTGCCATTCACGGTCCAAAATATTTAATTCGCATCTTTACTCACGTGTATTAGCAACGATATGGTTGATAGCAAGCGTCGAGGCAATTTTCAATTCGCTGCTTGATTATCATAATGTGGAAACGCAATGAAAAATGCGCCAAATTGCATCATTTGTGACGTCATAAAGACCACGCATTGTTTTCAAAATCGGACATTTTAAAAAATTAATTAAAAAATAACTGTTGGGAAAATGAAAGTATTTTCTGGGTTCATGTTATTTTTTTTACTCATTCTATCAATTTCAGTGACTAAAAGTAGTACTTTTGACTGAAGGAAACAACCCCATTGTTGTAAAGTTATGTGAAAAATATTCAAAAATCTCATCAACTAGAAAATTCTGCATTAAATGACTGATAAATATGTCAACATTGATGTAATTGTGAATCTATGTTGTGAGCCATAAGTATACATCTTAGGGAAACAGTAATTGAGCTACAGAACACAGATAAAATCTAGAATGAAAAAGATGTCAGTTATTTAAAAAATGAACGTCACCCCTTTCTTTGGCCCCTGTTTTCCATTTTGCCTTCCGATATCATATTTTTGTGCAACGAGGACTTAGTGACATGTCACGTTACAAACCAATAATAAGCAAAGAAATAACATTGTTTTTGCCAGATATTAATGCACTGTTGAATAGCCCTGAAACTCACCCATATCGTTAAGTTATTGGAGCTTGATACTACTACGATTCTTCGTGTGATACGTGGTTTTACTAATAATTCCTAAAATATGCAGATGTTGCAACATTTTTGTTTATTCGTCTGAAATACTGCTATGGTAAATCGCGGTTTGCATATGTTTCTCCAATATAAACATTATCAGGCATTTTTATTAATTTATTTATTTCATTTATATTGTATTTTATTTATTTATTTATTTATTTATTTTCAGTTTTGTCAGAATGAATACTTATGCTTTTATTTCCTTTTTTTTACTAAATTATTATAGTTAAGCTCGCTTATAAGGAATGCTGATTTCAAGAGAACCCGGTTGTAACGAGGAAACTAGACATATTTAGTTGGTTTTGGCACAGTGTTAAATCTATTTGGGCATAACTCGCTTCTAACCGAGCAAACCCCGGTTATAGCGAGCAATATTTTTGTGATTCAGTTTAAATTTCTATTGACTTCCACCTCTCCTTCCCAGCTACTCTTTTCTTAGAATTTTTTTAACATTCTGGAGTCAACCAAAAGTTAGGGAGGAGTCAGTTCTGCAAACAGATAACTTTTTTTTCCTTCCTATTCTGTTGAGTTACACTACTCGCGTATAGCTGAAATTCAAGATAAAGATAAGTAAAACAATAAAGTTTGGTTATATACAGTTCATATCAACAGTCTTCTTCAGGTCTGAACAGAAAAAAACGTAAGTGTATATTAAATTTTCTGGCATTTCATCAAACACGTTTTTCACGAGCACTCTGCTAACACGAGCAAACTCCGTTGTCCCTTTCACGTTCGTTATAAACGAGTTCCAATAATATTTTAAACCGATGTATTTTATTACTGTCACCTAATGAAATCTAAAATAGAAGATCTCACTGAGGCCCTTTGAATTTTGTTTACATAATGAAATCTGAAACAGAAAGTCTCACTGAGGCCTTTGAATTCTGTTTACGTAATGAAATCTGAAATAGAAGGTCTCACTGAGTCTTTGAAGTCTAAGGTCTTTGAATTCTGTTCACCTAATGAAACCTAAAATAGAAGGTCTCACTGAATCCTTAGAAGTCAGTTCACCTTATGAATTCTTAAATAGAAGATCTCACTGAGTCCTTTAAATTCCAAAATTTGAATGCCTCAACTACTAAGAATTTTACCTTAGAATCTCTTTCTAGAATTCATGTCGCGGTTGATTTGTGTTCCAGAAAAACAGAGCATAGCTTCGGGTAAGAGAGCCATTTTACTTTTATTGCTTCTAACGCAATTGTGAATCAATGAAAAGGAAAAGCGATGGAAATCAAACAACTTGCGTTCAATTTGCAGACAAAAAAAAGTGGCGTTTCCGAAAAAAGTATAGTGACACAATTTTTCACATTATCTATTCTAAAATTGTAGGTTACTGTCTCAAGATGCTTACTGGTGAAACTGTCTGAATACAAACCAGGCAGTATATTTTTGCGAAACTTAATGAGATCGATTGTTGCGTTAATGTACCCAACAAGCTATATCAACGAAAAATGGTTGCCACAAAGCTATATACTACCGTAAAAAGGCAAAGCGCAGCATCTGCAAATTTTTTATTTCACATATATTTGCTTTTTGTCATATATTGCATTTTAGCTTTGTTGTACAAGGTTTCTGCTGAAAATAAAACATGAAAAAAAAGGAAATGTTGGAATCAGACTCCAACGTTTTGCTACAGTCACAGTGTACCAAAACTCGCTTCCTCCAAATATCTAAAACTCACATCTGCAGATACTGCGCTTTACCTTTACACGATAATATATGCATAAAAACTTTTAAATAAAAACCTTCTGTAAAATAGGTCACTCAGCATGAATGAAAAATTACTTGCTAGCGATCAATAAGAATCTCAAAGAATTTATATTCAAGCACATTATTAAAAAAGAATATTTCCACAAATTTATTCATAGTAAGATCTGTTGGATAGAGCTCACTTCAAAAAATAATAAAGTGAAAAATAAATAAATAAGGCTCTCAAGCAGACTTATTGCCTTCTAATTAATGTTCGCTCCACTTTCCCTGCGAATTTTAACTCATTGCAGTATATTAGGGTGGCAGCTAAGTTCCCGCCGTTTCATTTATTTATTTTTTAATTTTATTATTTAATTAAAGTTCACAACTAATTGCCAGTTCCCTTGTCATTTGGCGCAAATTGTCGTTTAAAGGTTCATTTAATTGCATTGTATTGAGCTCATCTGGTCGTCCAGAACGAGGTATGTACGTAGGATTAAAATGTCTATTTTTGTACATATAGCTCCATACGCAGCATAAATATCACTAGCAGCTTTTGAGGCTTTGCAACCTTGATTAAAAACAAAAAGAATCCATCAAAAATGCTCAATTTCTTAATCTGACATTCCATTTTACGGATCTGAAAATTTACCTTCTCTGAAGGAAAACACAAAACGGATTTCGGTAGAACAAAACATTCTCTTTCGAATGATTTAAAACATAACGTCGAAAACATTTAATAACTCGCAGAATGTTAAAGCTCAAAAAATGGTAGAAAACTAGTTGCCACCCAGTAGCGACACAACTGGGTGGGAAAAGGTCCTCTTCGGGAGACATCCTTGTGTGTGGGGGGGGGGCTAAAACGCATCTAAAAGTTTGTAAAATATAAATGCTTAAACTCTGATTTTTTTTTTTTAATTTATCTTGAATTAAATTTGGGGGAAATTTTCAGAACAATAAAAAAAATTTTACCTGAAACGGATGTAAGAGTTTTTGAAAAATATGAATGCTTCAATTCTTAAATTTATTTAACAAATATATCTTAAATTATATTTAATCTATCAAATTTCAAGGAAAATAGAACACTATAATACGGGGAGAGGCGGTTACATATGCGTCTGGGAAAATATTACATGAAATGAGCTCATAATTTTATACTTGTCCTTTAAAGAAAATTTCTGTTAAAATAAATATTTTAAAAAGTTCTGAGAATTTTATGAGCTTCATGTTTACGTAAGTATTTTTGAGCAATCACGATTGCGTATTGTTCTCATTTGACGGTTTTGAATTCCTATGATTTTGTTTTCCCACCGCCTCCCTCTGCCAGCACCACCGCCCGCCGGCCTCACGATGCTGCTCCTCTAGCGAAAACCGTATCCAGGTTGCGTTCATATCCTACACTTACACGCATACATACACGCACCTGCAACACACACACACATACACCCACACACACAAACACATACACACATCCGCATACATACAAACACCTACACCTACACATACGTACACATACACACAATTACCCAAACACTCATGCCTACACACATTCACATACCCCCCCCCCACACAAACACACAACTAGCCACACACACACACACAAACACACATGCCTACACACATACATATACCCCCACACACACACAAATCACACGCCTACATACACACACACGCTCGTGATTGCGAAAAACATAATTTGAATTCAAGATATCAAAGTTCAAATTAATTTTTCTTTTTTCATTTCGGGGGGACCGATGACATCACTTATTACCTCCCCAAGTGACACCCGTGCTAGAAACGCCACTGTTGCCAACCCAATAACTAAATACGTAACGTGAAGACTTGGCAACACCGTCATTTCATCATCTTCTCATCACACTGTTACCTCATGTGGCCGGTTCTTGCACCCAGGTCATTAGAATAATGAAGACATTATTTATCCGACGGTGTTGCCACACCATAAAGCAGAAATTTATCATTTAAATTCATCTGTTAGAGGAGCGTTTAGTCACGCTAAAAACAGGCAAAGAAAATGCGATTCCGTTGGAGACAACTAAGAACCATGCAATTGATTACGAGCTGGGAAATAGGAAAACAGAATCTGTCAGGCCATCTTACTAGACATGGTCCATTGAATGACTTGTTAAGAACTTTGAAGAGGAATGATTTTAAGTGCCATTTCTTCTCATGATAACAGGAGTAATTGTCGATAATAGCTTACTGCGATACTATCTTGGGAAATTTTAAATAGCAGTTTAAGTCATAACTGACAGAAAAAAAATTATGCATTTTAATTCTTTCTTCAAGCTATTTAGGTACTGTGAAACATTTTTTTTTAAATACATAACTAAGAAAATTAGTTCACTTGAGGTAAAATGTGAGACCAAAACTTGATGGTTATTCCTTTCATAAATCGTTTTGCCAGCATTACTCTACCAAAGAGAAGGAAATTAATACATTCATGTAATAAATTGAGAATAAATAGAATAAATATGGCAAACAGAAGCTCCATTGAAATATTCCATCAATGCATGGTAAGGATCTTAATGAATCTGAATCATACCCTTTTCTTACTAAATTCGCGTTAAAAACAGTTTTCTCGGATGATTTTTATTTTTAGTAATCCCCATTGACGTGCAACTTATTTTCTACGGTATACACTTAAAATTTCATCAATACTAAGTTAGGTTTTAAAAAAAAAAGGATATGACTTATTTATATATGACTATGCTTTGAAGGGTTACATAAAAATCAATTCTAGGGTCTCAATAAATCAATTCCAGGGTGCAGTTAGATACTTCACAGCGCACGTTTTCATTTTAATGTATCATTTATTTATTGCAGGAGTTTCAACCCTGAAGAATTAATTTTAATAAATTGCTCAACGATTAAACTAAAACTAACCAACTTAAAAACCCCATTTCAACTCGCGTTTACTTGTGCAGAATCTTCTTTTTTTTTTTTTAATTCGACTTTGACGTTTCCTCTGACGTTATTCTGATTCAATACTACTCTATTATGAACAAAAGGACGAAAGTGTAAAAGAAAAAAAAAATCATTTCTAGTTAAATCTCACAGAAAGATTCCTAAACTTACCAGTCCAGAAATTTCATGAAAATTTGTTTTAATTACTGAACATCCTAGATTTATCAGAACAATGAATTATAGTTTTTTTCTGCTTTCAAGTTTTATTTTAGCATTTAAAAGCAGAGAGAACTGGAAAACTTCAAAAACTATTAAAGTAAGATATTCTTTTTTGGTTTACGAATTGCACTTCGTATTTCCTTAAGAGTTGAAAGATTAAGTTTGACCGTAAGCTTAAAAAATAACCATTTTGTTTCCAAGAACTCCATGATAAACTTTGACAAAGGACATCAATCTTAAATCAAAGCATCAATGTTTGTGGCATTTTTATGAAAACGGAAACCTTAACCATTAAAAGGATCAGAAAATAAAAAATCTTAAAGATAGAGCAACAGACGTAATTTTCTCACAGTTATTACTCGATAATGCTGGGAAAACAGCATGACCATCAAGATTTCGGCACAAAGAAATCACTTATAGGTCATGAAATGATATATCTTTTTTTGTATCTAGAAAAGATTGTAACGGAAATGGTTTTGATCAGATGATGCTGGAATGAAAAAAAAAAATAGATATAGTTCAGAACTCGAAGAGAGGCTTAATAAGAGCAGGAACTGCATTTAAGAAATGGCAATACCATTTCTATCAAATCACGTGCCGCATTAAAGAACCAAAGAAGCTGGAGAAGCAAATCCAGTAGGTCAAACTGTGGGTAGCCGTCGCGTCGGTCAGGAATATGGAATAGAATGTGTTTTAAATTTTTCGCAGCACTGCTATAGCCTAGCTGTGATAAGTTGACTTCCTATCCACTGACGTTTAAAAGATCTCACTTGCTAAAGTAGGGGTAAGGAAATGCGGTTTGCGTTACGGATAACGATTATTCGCGCTGGACCATTCTGCGAATGGGGTCGTTTCCAAAATTTTAAAAGTATTTTTTTCTGAAAGAGCATGCTCAAAAGCATAGGATCTGACCATTTTTTAAATAATTTATTTAAGTTTAATATTAAAAAAAAAATACTTAAATCGGTGCGCTTTCATTGTTAACACTTCTGTCGTGTGACATCACAAATGATAAAATGCCATTCAATGTTGCCATTCACCGAACAAAATATTTGATTCGCATCAATACTCACGTGCATTGGCAACGATATGGTTGATAGCAAGCATAGAGCGCAATTTTAATTCGCTGTTTGATTATCATAACATGGAAACGTAATAGAAAGATGCGGCAAAGTGCATCATTTGTAACGTCATCAAGACCACGCCTTGTTTGAAAAATCAGACATTTAAAAAAAATAATTTAAAAAAAACAGTTGGGAAAATGAAAGTATTTTCTGGGTCTATGTTTTTTTTTTTTTTTTGCTCATTCTATCCATTTTAATGACTGAAAGTAGTACTTTTGACTGAAGGAAATCACCCCATTTATCCACTTATAGATGAGTTTATACAAGAACAAGCATTATTTTACCAGAACTAGACTACAAGCTTTATATATAAAATATCTACTTTAGTGTGACAAGTCACAAACAAGTGGCAATTTTAACAATGTTAAAATTGCAGAAAGAGTAAATAGCGTTGCTGATGCGTGTTTTGGGGTAGCAATAAACTAATTATTCAATTTTAAAAAAAAGCGCAGTAATAAATTGACACCAGAAAAAAAAGCTAGTTTGAAAGAGACGTATTAAAAAGGACTGGGGATCTCTTCCCGTCCACATGCTCATTTTTCAGCAACCTTCCGAAACATTTGCCAGCAATTCTATTTGCAATAACAGTAGAACTTCAAAAATAGAAACACCGGAGATCCGAAATTCCGGATAATCCGAACAGCTTGTGAAGTTGAATGTCTAAAAACTAGATGAACAGGAACTGTTGAATTGTAGCGTTGTTCAAACAGAAACGTTCACTCTTAACTTGTGACTCTAGCATTTTATTTAGTTTCATGGTTGGAGGTTTGTTGTACAATTGGTTCTAATAACATACAAATCTCTTGAAATAAGGTGAATTTCACAAAGTATGTTTTTTTTTATTTCATGAAAATCGGTTTGCGTATATAGATTCGAGACAATTCCAAGGAAATCATAAGACTACTAAGTTTTAGAAGTAAATTATCTGTTAACAAATATATTTTTTTGTAGAAAACAAACTACTTTTTGAACTTTAAAAATAATTTTCGGCTAAAAATCACTGCTTTTCGAAAGTCTTTTGTATGTTGTGATAAAGTTATATTGTGAATAATAAGAATAATTAACAATAAAATAAAAGCCTCGATTAACAAAACGAAATTTTTGGAAAAGAACTAATTTTAGCAATGACTTTTTGTTAGTTGTCAAGTATCTTTGGAATTTGGCTATGGATTCGACTTTTGAAACATGGGTCCCACTGTTCTAGTGCTCGCAAATTCCTGTTTCTACAGTGTTTATTTCCAACCAATTTAAACACTTCCGATTAAGTCACTGAACGTTTTCAAGGACCATCAATTTCATAATCGGATATTTTGGCATTAAAAATAAAACAGGAACCAGTTAATATAATTATCGTACCACAAAGAAAACACACTTTTAAATGCCTCACGGCAGCCATTAAAAGGAACTACGCCTGAGCAAAACTGCTTTGCAAACTCGTCGGTGATTATAATGAGGATGTCCTTTCAATAAGTAAAGAACACCATTTTATATACTCCTCTGGCTTTCTCTTCCATTCAGAATTAGAACAATCACTGCGGGAATGGGTAAAACTGAATCATTTTCGTGGAATAAATGAAAAAAAAATCTTTCTATGATACTAGTTGATTCAGAATTACACGAAGGCATTGCTGTAGGATGAATCATCTATAGTATTAGTAATACTTTATTCGACAACAAATTTCCCGTTCAAATTGTGCATTGGAAATCAGTTGAATGTTTCTAATACCCATGAAAAATATGTAATTTTGCTCACCGATGACAACAGTGTCACATCTCAAAATTTTGAAGTAATATTAGCTATTAATAATAGTAATACTGATTTAAAACCTGGATTTAATGCTCTCTCTTGTCACTATACTTGTACAACTGGTGAATGATGGTATGTACACCTTACACTACTACACCATTAATTTTTAAGAGAAAAATCAACCATGAGACACAGGATAAAACTTTTGCATACATTATAGTACTACACTATAGCAGTTTAGTGAGATAATGTGCAAAAGACAAATAACAATAGGGGTTCGGGGGTTTCCCCCGGAAAATTTTCAAATTTGCAGTCTTAAAAATGCATTTTAGCTTCATATTATTCAAACACTTGCATTTCCACTTCGTGTCATCCTCCAGACGGGTAACACCCAGGACGGGCCGCCTCCCCCCCTAGCAACGCCACTGCTTACAAATGCTACACATTAGAAGACAATAATAAAACTACCCTCTGCTCTATGAGACAGGCCCGGCTCCTGGGGTAGGCGACCCAGGCGGCTGCCAAAGTCGGCAGATTTTAGAGGTGGCAAATTTCGAAATTGAAAAAAAAAAAATTCGAAATTTTAGTATATGTTTCAGTGCCGTAAGATACGCAGATTTAATGTTTAAAAAAATAATAATTTAGAGTTTGTAAAAAAAAAAAAAAAAGAGCCCAAAAATATGCAAAAGGGGAAATTTTTACCTCAAAGCGAAGGCAAGAATTTTATTTGTTTACAGTTTAGAAACAAATTTCAACAGATCCAAAATGATTTTATTCACGTTAACTTAAACTGAGCTCGTTTGCAAACGATGCATTTCCGACTTGATATGGATGTTCGCTAGGCTTAAAAAGGCTTATAACTCTTTTCCTGGTGATTTGCAGTCTTAGTTTTTTTTTTTTTTTTTTTTTTTTTGGAGTTCGCAGGAAGTAAATCAACTTGAGGGGTATTTTTTGCGGGCTTTCGAATGGGACATAAATTAAGAAAATAGGATAATTATTTCGGGTAGAAAAAGCCATTTAATGCCATTTTGCCCCGCAAAATGTTCGTGAGATTCTGGGAAACACTTTTTCATATACATTTTTACGATTAAAAGTGTTGCTTTTTACTTTTTATTGTAGAAAAAAGTATCTCGACAATGTTTTATAGTTTCAATCAAGCACTTTTACTAAAATGTATCTGAAAAATGTAACATCAAACATTTCATTTTAACACATTTCAGGCATACTTTTTCACCGCTTTCCTCTTTCTCTAGTTCTCAGAAAATAAGAATGTCTTCAAACGACCTCGAAACTAATCTCTCTGATATCACCAAAAAGAGGATGAAAATTGAATTTTTAGCACTACAATTTTGAAAAGTTTAGGGGGAAGGAATCTCTGAAACTTTTCCAGTACCATCATTGAATTTCTCTAGGACTTCAACTTCAAAAAGTTTCCAGTGGAAAGCCCTAATATCTCCTTTTTCCCTGACGTCACTGAAGATTGTCTACAATTGCGTTTTTGGAACTTCAACTTCGAAATATTGAAAAGGAGATATTAATCAAATCGAAAAATCGATCAAGTACAATCTCTGAGTCATATCATTTTCCTTAACGGCCACAAATATGGTAAGTAATCGCGTTTTCAAGACATCAATACCGAAAAAATTCCAGGGAGGGTGCGCAAACTTTTTCACTCTTTAACATTACCAAAGATCATCAAAAACTTCGTTTTTAGGACTAGAATTTCGAAAAATTTTCCCGGGGAGAACCCCTGGACCCCTGTATTTATACATGCTCCATCTTCGAGTACTGACCGACCCCTTTCCAAAACCAGAAGTTTATCACCTCATTCTCTCCATATACAATGTATTGATATGATTGAAAAAATTGCTAGGAAAGAGAGAGAGGGGGGAGGGCACTTGTCAACCTCGCCTGGGGCGACAAAACTACTAGAGCCGCCCCTACTATGAGATGTTGATCCTTGACTCATCAGTCATCATCCCAATAATTATCCTGCTACGCCTACACTAGCTTGGCTACATGAAGCCGCGAGTAGACGTAATCTTTTTTTTGTGAATCGCAAAACGTTATTTATTTATTTATTTATTTATTTGAGCAATCACGATTGCTTAATGCTTTTATTTGACTGTTTTGAGGTCCAATCATTTTATTTTCCCGCCAGCACCCTCTGCAGCATCACCGTCGGCCGGCCGCCTCACGATGCTGCTCCTCTAGCGAAAACCGTCTCCAGGTTGCCGTCAATATCCTACACTCACACGCATACATACACGCACGTACACACACACACACACACAAACACATACACACACATACATACGCCTACACACACACACGCATACATACATATACAGACACCTACACACAACTACCCACACACTCATGCCTGCACACAGACACAAACACATATGCCTACACACACATACACATTCCCCCCCCACACACACAAACACTCATACACACAACTACCCACACTCATACCTGCACACATGCCTACACACACATACCCCTACACACAAACACACATACCCCCCACACACACACATAAACACACACGCCTACATACGCACACACATTCATGATTGCGAAAAACATAATTTGAATTCAAGAGGTCAAAATTTAAATTTTTTTTTTTTTTTCGATTTTCGAAAATTCTGAAAGCGATTCAGATAATCAGCGATTCGGATATTCGGAGGTCGGAGTTTATTGTACTCGTCTTCTTGACAATAAACTACATCAAATATGCGATCGCAACATGATATAAAACAGCATGTTAGGCGTAATAATTCAAACAACCGTAATCATGGACAGTACAAGCAACTCCAGCACGCCTCAATATCTTATACAGGAATCAATTTGTAAAATAACTTAAAACGTTAACAGTTATCAGAATTAAAAATCTGAGACAGCTTGACAACAACTCTTTTTCCATTGTATTCAAAAGCATTAACTACGTAAATAAGATAATTACTAACGGTCTCCTCCCCAAATGACGCTGAGAAAAATTACATAAATACAGCCATTAATTTTTTTATCGCCACTAAACAAATTTTATAGCACATTTCACTTCTTGGGATTTATGATCATTTTAATCTTGGGAGCCTAATTGTAAACCACTTACGTTTATGGTATCCTGATTGTATTATGCGTAACAGCGTAAATGGAAGTAGAATTTTAATACTGATTATGGACATTAAAAATGCAGACTTTAGTAGAGCAATTGTAGTTTGTATTGAGTTTTAATGACTGTTGTAAACAATCTACTATGCTTGTCGTATTTGTGGAATTTAAAAATACCGGCAAAGTCTTTTTAATAGGCAAAAATGTATAACATATTACGTTTACAATCATTTTAAAAGAATAACAAAATTTTAACTCTGTACAGATCACACAGCATAAAGTTTATAACACTGTTTCAAACGATTTAGGCAAAATATGATAAAACATGAATGACCCTTAAAAATTAAAATTCACATAGCGGAAGCGAAACCACAGCGGCATAAAGATTAAATTGTTAAATACTTCCAAATTGTTTAAAAACTTATTTAAATATTATTGACAAAATTATGACTTTTGCAATTATTAAAACGACGGTAAAACTTAAAAGGATTTAGTTTACCGTAGAACAAGCTATTATCATTACCATCAGTAGACTTCAATGTCTCAACTTCATCAAAAATCTTTTAAATGACTGATTGGATTTAAAGTGTCATATTGTTACAGAATAAAAGATAATTGCTGAAGGAAAAGAGGATTACTGTCCGCAATCCCCTTAAACAGATAAAATCGGACGTTCAATCTCTACCTTCAAGTTTTCATAACACCTGATGAAATCGGCCAGCCTTCAGAAGCACAAGAATCTTTTCCGAAGATTTGCACGCAATTGTAATTATGGTATATCAAAGCAAGATCTTACTGAAACATAGAACTGTGGGAGATTTAGGAATATTTTCGAAACTGGTTCATAAATATGTAACGACTTTAGAGATAGAATAAAGAGTTCGGAATAAATACACTATAGCATCCTAAAGTGGAAGGCGCGGGGAGAGCCTGGAGTTCTGGGAAGTGTCCATGGTTTAAATATATTCATATATAATAGCGATATGATAGGATAAGATGCATTAAGAAAATTCTAATTCTCCAAAGGGTACCGCGAAGTTTGGTAACCCCTGCACTACAGAAAGAGTGTGAACTTAAAGTGATATCGTTAATTGAAGTAGTATGTCTACATAGGGGTTGTTCACAAATGATGGGGGGTACAAATGATGATAACAAATGCAACATTTATGGACATTCCTATACTGAATTATATAACTTATTAAAAGTAAATTTCACCTAAAAAGTCATTAAATTAGACGATGAAATAAACAAAAACAATAGCGTAGCTTTTTCCTTTCTCGAGATAATATTGCGCAAAATTGTAACAAATCATTTCATTCAAAAATTATGAGCACTTAGAAAATTTTTATTAATAAATTAATTACTTTCAAAAATTAAAATATTTTGGTTTTCAATATAATTCTCATATATATATGTATAATAGTCAAAACCACTGATCGAGTAACGCTTCTGACGTCATCAACAATGAAATCGCGCCATAGCACGATAATTTGATAACATTTTTGGAAATGTTTGACATGCAGGGAAATGCTTTATTTTGACGAAGCAGAACTGGAATACTGTTTTACTGTTAAGACTGTCATTTTAGGAGAATGAAGAAACGAAAAAATGGTCAATAATGAACGCTGTTTACCGGAGTTTAGGGTTAATCCACTGGAGATAGGGTTAAAATGTCAACTATTAAAATATCACCAAACAGCAAGTGCTCCGTTCAAATATAGGAGCAGTTTTCATTCGTCATACCTTGGCGAGTGATTTTCTACTTCCAGAAAGAATTCGCAGCAATCAAAACAAAACTTAAGTCACTAAAAAACATTCAACGCTACGCTACGCTGTTTCTTGTCCTCCTCATGCCATCAAGAAGACAAGTGTATCGCTAAGTCTTGCTTTACTTCATTTATTTCTATTATCACTCGAAAGAGGCTTTAGTAATACAGCATCAAGTGATATGCTTTGAATTCACAGAATATCGAAGTTAAGCTTTTTTTTAAGGGTAACGAAAAGAAATGAGCACCGCACAGATCGTACGGTACGAGTTGCTATTCGGCAAAATTCGTCATTTGAAATTCTTCCACTACGATTGAAAAGCAATCAACATGTAAAACAAGTAGATTCAAGTTTACCGCGAAAGGATTGCTTTCGATTTGTCTTGCTCTTCAGTGTATATCTTCCGGGAATTAATCCTTAGACAGCCATGCGGAAAAAAAAGGGTTGATTGTAACAACTTAGAAAAACCATTAGGGTAACGGCACCCAGTAGCAGACAAGGGTCCACTAACAGGCAGTCGTAAGTTTGGATTTAAATAATAAGAATTTTAGGCGGGTGAAACTGATGTTGCTGCGACCCATGAATACGGTGCAACCATCTCGTGTTATCAGAGTGCATTTTATGAGCCAGTTCGTATTTACAAGGCAGTGGTGGAAGGTTATGAACTTAGAAAAACCATTAGGGTAACGGCACCAATAGCAGACAAGGGTCAGGTAACAGGTAGTCGTAAGTTTGGATTTAAATAATAAGAATTTTAGGCCCGTAAAACTGATGTTGCTGCTACCATCTCGTCTCTACCATGGGTGCAACCATCTCGTGTTATCAGAGTGTATTTTATGAGCCAGTTCGCATTTACAAGGCAGTGGTTGAAGGTTATGAACTTAGAAAAACCATTAGGGTAACGGTCCAGTAACAGACAGTCGTAAGTTTGGATTTAAATAATAAGAATTTTAGGCGGGTGAAACTGATGTTGCTGCGACCCATGAATACGGTGCAACCATCTCGTGTTATCAGAGTGCATTTTATGAGCCCAGTTGGTATTTACAAGGCAGTGGCGGAAGGTTATGAAATGGCACCACGAGGTCTGCCGGTGTTTCATGTTCATTTGAATTTAATAATGTTTTAAATCTAAATAGAAAGAACTTTTGCACATTTCGAACAGAAAAGGGGAATTCTCTGTCCGGTACACATCTTTTCATCATCCTATCTGTTACTGGGTATCATCAAAATTGTCGGGATCTGTTATTGGGGGTCGGACCATTTTTTGAAATTGAACAAACAAAAATAGAATTAATTCAGAGGATCCAGAAGCAGCCAAACGTTACATGAGAGAAAAATCGTTTTAAAAATCTAAATACATTTAAAGGCTCAGAAAATTGCGCTAACCTGAGAACGATTTCTTAAGAAATTACCCTAATTCTCACTATCACTAATTATAAACTAGCTCCCTTGTTTCTTTTACTATGATAAACACATTTTGACCCTCCATCTCCTAATTTCTTTACAAGTACAATTTTTTAATTTAATGCCATAGCCATCATGCGTAGGCCAACCAACGCGGGCTCCTTGTCAGTTTGGTCCCTACGGTTCCCTCCCCCCCCCCCCCTACGAAAAAGCTTTAAAACTTATACTTCTCCGATTCCAAGCCGGGATCCTCTAAGGGCCAGGCCCCTAGTTTCTGACTAGGCTGACATGACCTCTCATCAGCCCTGATCATGCAACGTGTAAAGTCTAAAAACCGATTGCCAAATTAGGTCATTGGAAGTCGAGTCAACTTCCACTGATTTCTTTTTCAGCCTAAGCCGGACGTAATTGATCTCTTGTTCGTCGAATTTCAGATATTATCTTTGTAGCTCTAATTTCACTTTCTAAAAAATCACTCTTGCTTATTTTTTGCTTCTTCTTTCATAAAGCTATATTATTTGCAGAATCACTTTCCACTTCTGTTAAAGCGTACATATAAAATGAAATTTCAAAAACATTCTTTACGTGACTTCCAATTTTTTGATGCACAATTGAAGCCTCTTTTAGTAGCATTTCATACTCTTAAGAAGTTCTTAGGATTGATTGAAAATATCTGTGAATAGCTGATCGATTCATCAAGAATAATCACGTATCATTTTAGCCGTTAATTTACAATAAGATAGGGATTAGATGTATATTCCTATACACAGTACAGTAAAACCTGTTAAGTTGACCACGCTTGTAAGTTGGCTACCTGCCTAAGTTGACCTCTTTTTTCAGGCACGGAATTAGCCATTATCATATAAATCAACCTTTGTAAGTTCACCACCTATTTAAGTTGACCACTAAAGTAGTGCACCGCAAGTGGTCAACTTACACAGGTTTCACTGTAATACACAGTCGAACTCGCTTATAACGAGCGCAAAGGATCCGCGATGTTTGCTCGTTATAACCGAGCGCTCGTAAAAAACGAGTTTGTGAAAAAAAATTCGTTACAGTTGCCTTTTTTCTTCTTTTCAATCACTGTGCAGTTCCAAAGAAGTTGGCTAATTTACTTTGAATTGTCTGAATGTCTCTTTCTTGTGTCATTATTTTTGATTAATACACATAATACACATACATAATTTTTAAATGCTTCTTTACTCCACAAAATTTAAAAAATATATAAAGGGAATGCATATGAAGCACAGCTTCTACCATAGATCCACGGAGGCTTCATTGCTCTCTTTAAGCAGGGTTTGCTCGTTCAAGCGAGTTATGCTCCCATAGCCTTAACATTGTACCAACCAAGTAATTCTGATTTCTTCACTAAATCCGGATTCTCGTTAAATCAAGGCTCATTATAACAGAGTTCGACTGTACAATAAAGTTATGCAATCAATAGTTCATCATATGTTCTGCTTTCAATAGTTTAATAATTTATTTTACGCGCATAGTTAGAACTGTTTAGAGGCGTTATTGCAATAGTGAATTTCAAAACCAATCTTCGACTTTAAGAGAAATTTCAAATACAACTTCTTTGTAATCTATTCATAAGCGCCAAAAGATTAAACACTTTAGCTATTGGAACATATACACCTTAAAACGTTCACCAACTATTACTAGGTCAAAAATTGCTCATAGGAACACATTATAAAAGAATTAAAATAGCAGAAAATTCGTTCGTAAGAATATGTACACAGAGGATCAGGGGAAGGAGAGGCATAATACGTCCCTTCCCCTCTGTAAACTTTAGGGTGGAGAAATCTCCTCGGACGGAACAATGAAACGAAACTAACACGTCATTCATTTATTGAGCAATCACGATTGCTTATTGCTTTCATTTCACCGTCCTTGATGTTGTGGTTCCTTTTTCAGCTTGGACCAGGGGCACCAGCACCATCGCCCACCGGCCTCTGCAGGCACGGCTCCGAGCACTGCCTCCTGGAATCCGTTTCTCCTGGTCGATGGCGTCCATGTCACACGCGCGCTCATACACACACACACGCTCATACACACAAGCCTACGTGCATTCACATAGGTCTACGCACACACACGAGCCTACACATGCACCCACGCGCGCCTACACACACACACACACAACTATACACACGTAACCGCCCAGGAGGAGGGGTAGGCTTGGGGGTACAGGAGCGTTTTCTAGAAACAATAGCATCCAATGAGTTGGGCCCTGTCGCAACTCGTGATTGCGAAAAACATAATTTGAATTCCAGATGTCAAAATTCAAGCTAATTTTTAAATTTTTTCTTGTATCTATTTTCATAATTATTCATAAGATACAACTTTTGAACAGCTTAACAGAAGCATTTGCATGATATTAGACCATCTTTTCTTGTCTATTTTCAATTTCAGCGATTTATTATTCCAGTTTAAATGCTTTGCACTTTCAAAACTACGCATGAATTACGACAGTAGTTCAAACAAAAATTAATTAACTTTGATTCTTAGCACTTTTGAAATCGTGGAATCTTGAAAACAGTAAGAACTTGGTACAGCTGTTATTTAGAACTTGCACTTTTCAATTCGCAAACGTTTATTTCGATACCTGAACGTTAGAAGCTATAATTGGTACTAAGTTCCTAAATTTCCTTCTCCCATGCCTCTGCGTTGCGGGAATTTTCCACTATTAGGAAATCATCATCTAATTTTTCGTTAGTTGTCAGTATTAATTAACAAGAATATATGTATCCTTGAAGCTTAATTGAATTAAGTAAGGGGAGGAGGAGGGATTTTTTCACACAAGCTTTCGAAGTCTAAACTCTTTTTTTTTTTATGCTATTTGCCACCGCACTTTATTCTTTTTATTACTTTTAGTGAATTAGGCCCGGAGCTATAAATTTTGGGCCCTCATGCAACAAAATCCCTCCTCAGAGGCCAGCAATGTATATTTGCAACGT
This sequence comes from Uloborus diversus, assembly GCF_026930045.1. Taxonomy (NCBI): domain Eukaryota; kingdom Metazoa; phylum Arthropoda; class Arachnida; order Araneae; family Uloboridae; genus Uloborus; species Uloborus diversus. The sequence goes on from NC_072732.1 coordinate 49,698,906, forward strand.
TAATAAATCTTAGGGCTAGGGTTTTTTTTTTTTTTTTTTTTTTTTTTCCATTTCTTGAGCAGTTGGGCCCTTTCAGGACGTGCCCTCCTCCCCCCGCACTGCTGGGCCTAAGGGTACGCAGATACGGGTCTGTAGTGAACAAACACTAGCAAACTAATGTGAGCTCTTGTGCATTGATGTACATATACTGTCTCAGAGATGCAAGGGCTGTCTCCAGGCCCGACGAGAAGCCATGTCAGACTAGTCGGAAACTAGGGGTCTGGCCCTTACGAGAGCCCGGTTCGGAATCGGAGCAGCATAAGTTTTATTATTTTTATGCGGAAAGGGTCCCAGATACCAAACTGGCAAGGGGCTACTTCAACTATTGAGTTCTTCCCTTGCGGAAGAAAGTTACGTCACGTGATACATGTCCAACAACATCCTCTCCTAAATAAATAAGGACATTTTGTAATAAAAAATTACCATTAGATCACAATTCTGTTGCAAAGTTTTGTTCCGGATTGGGGAAAGTTAAAAGCTCTTAGCCCACCTTTATAACATTGCACTACTGAAGAAATTGATGCAATGATCTTTAATAGCTAAACTTTCAAATTATAATTTTATATTTATTATATGGCATGCAAATTAGTTTTTTTTTTTTTTTTTTTTTAATTTTTGTGCGTCAGTGGTGCAGTGAAGAGGAGGGGGATGGTTTGGAGGTAAAAACACCTCAAAGAGGCATTGGTATTAACATAAATACGAATTCTAATACATTAGGGTTTTTTTTTTTCAAATGAAAGGATGTTTGGATCAAAAGAAAGCTCTAAAGAAGGTTTTTTGATCGAAAAATCTCCTCCAGAAGGTTTTTTGGTCGAAAAACCCCTTCCAGAAGGCTTTTTTGATCGAATAACCCCCTCCAGAAGAAATTTTTAACCAAAAAACCCTACATAAGCAGGGCCGTGCTTAGGGGCTGGCAAACTGTGCAGCCGCACAGGGCCGTAAAAATATTTTGAAGTTTAAGGGCCGCTAAAATATTACAAGAGAATAAAATATTTCTGTTTGAAATAGTTCCACACTTAAGAGTACGCGATTGTATTCTGAAAAGATAAGATAGAAAATTTGTCTGTTTGTATTTATTTATTTATTTTTAGATTTTTACTTTCAACAAAAATTTCAAACTTTTGATTTTTAGTGAAAAAATTGTAAATTATCATGCGATAAATTCGTTTAGTGTTATGAATTTTTCTTGATCAGTTTGCAACGTTTGATATTTTTCATCGTAGTGTCATTGTTTTAACTATAGCTTATAAACACTCTAAAATATAATTATTTTTATTTTAATATATGCACGTATTTTCTTCGTGTGCCATTTGCTTCTGTAATTGCTAGTAGTAAAAGTAAGGGAAACATGAGGGAATATAGGTAGGGGGCGAGGGGGAGGGGCAGTACCCCTTCAGTCTTTGTTTACACATAGTAACAACACACCTTCCAAAATCTTAAAATAAAAAATCATGACTTTTCTTTTTTGAATAGTTCAGAAATGAAAACGAAGAGAATAGCGAATATCCTTTTCTGAGGGGGGGGACAACTTACACTGTATTACAAGTAGTAAAGCTGTCACTGAATTGTTGAAAATGTGTTGAAAACGACTATTTTGAACTGAAACCATTAGAGAAAGTGTATAAATGAAAATATTCGCTAAACGAGCTATGCATTCCGTTGCAATACTTAAAGTAATCAACGATTATTTCAACAAATTAAAGTTAAAACAATAAATTGAAATTTTAAAAAAATGGATTTACATATAAACTAAGCTAGCTATAGCTTAGGGCACCCGCTTTGTTGAAGGCCCACTTCTCCCGAAAATTTCATGATTTGTTCTTAAAAAATGAGAAGTACTTGAAAAAATACATTTCATTTTAAAGTACTTGAAATCGATGAAAATTTGGAAAAGTGTGGATACAAACCAGAAATTTTAAAATGTATTTTTTTTTTAATTTTTTTTACAAAAATGGGAAAGGGTAATTGGAGAAATGCCAAAATATGTCAAATTCAGCTCCTTGCCACATCCTGCATTAAAAATGTCAAAACCATGGTTCTCACACCTCTGTAACGTGAGATAAATTTTTTGACTCACATGTTTCATATCTTGCTGTTTAGTTAATCCCGAATGCAGTATTCCGGAAATTCATTTGTATTGCTTGCTTTTATCTTACTTCTACTGCATATTGTTAATCTGTTTATCCCGAAAAAATGTATTACACTAACACTACATCTATTCCTATTCTTTTTCTGCACTACTTGTAATTGGAAAAAGTTGTTTCAATGAGAAATCTACAGTTTTTTTTTTTTTTTTCTTTTTAACTTAAAATAGTTTTTTCTTACAAAGTTAGAACAATATTGTAAACAAATTTCAGAGCAAATTCTAATGCAGTAGCTTATGCATATGAAAGAGCTGTTTTGATTTTTAAAAATCCACTTCAGAAGTTATTTTTCATCAAAAAAACTCCCTCCAGAAGGTATTTTTGGCTGTGCAAGTGCCAGCTGCACAAGCAAAGGATTTTAAAAAATAGAGATCTAACAAACAGCTGATTATTATATTTCACAAAATTATGCATGCAAAAAAAAAAATCAGTTATTACTTACTTTTTGAGTCAATATTCCTTCACTTAATTGAAAATGCACAAGCGCTTGTTAAATCCAAAAGAGAACACTGTTTTCCGATCCGAATATCAACCGAACTGATAGTAAGCCACATGCATGGAGGAATCCATATGCACAGTTCACACAAGCGGTTACACACCGTCTGGCTGCCATCAATCCGTGACTCAGAACAGCTGTGCGTGCAGACCGTTTGTCTCTGATGGACACTCCCTCTTCCGCTACGCATTGTGGAAATCCCTCCTACTCACGTTTAGATTTCGTGGCGCCATCTGTTGCGCTTTTTAAGAACTCTCTGAAAAATTGCATTTGAGAAAGAACCACATTTTAATACAGTAAAACCTGTGAAGTTGGAGTTGTGACCACCCTTGTACCATAGGCGGCTCGTACGAGGGGGCAAGGGGGGCAAATGCCCTCGCACTTTCAACAGTAAAGGAACTTTGCCCCTCCACTTTTCTAAATTTAAAACTAAGGACCGAATGAGAAATGATTGCGATGATCTGTTCACGTGTTTAAAGAAACAACTGACTTATTAAGTGCTTGTTTTTGCTTTTTTTTCATGTTATTGTTTCGTAAAAATTAAAATGAAACTTTGATTTTGTAGGAGGGAATCTTCTGTGACCATCTAATCCCACTTTTTGAGTCCGTTTTTCAAATTTTTGAAAGAAGGTCAATTCATTAGTAATGACGTAAAAATTCAATTGCCCAATTTTTTAAGAAAAGTTTTAGTTTAAGGGTGTGTCGCCATCCAAACCTGCCGCCCCTGCACTTCCTTTGACCCCCCACTTGTTTGGGTACCAGCCGCCTATGCCTTCTACAGGTCCGGACTGGCCATAGACTTCACCGGGACTTTTCCTGATGCGCCCTCTCAAAAGGCGCCCTTCTGTTGTTTTCTTATTTTCCTAAACAATATTTCAGCAATATGGAATAAATTATGTGGAACAAAAAAGTGATTTTGCATGTGAAAATATTCAAATACAAAAGCAATGTTCTTATTTATACAAAGGTTGCCTTTCGTTACCCCTATAAAGGCAATTAGTCCCCTCTCGTCTCGTAAACGGTCTACTCCCAGGGCATCGTTTTTGCGGCTTATCTACTGCTTCAAGGTTCAGTTCTGAGGACAAAACGGACCCATGGTGTTTCCCCAATAAAAAAGGGATGTGAGGGTGAAAGTAACAGCACATATCTATGGTCAAGCTTACGATAATGGTTTTATTTATTGACAGAGTACTTTAATTGCTGTAAGAGCGGGAAACATGATTCCCTGTTCTGTTCGATCATGAGTGCAATAGAAGCAAGGAAGAAGACAAATAATGTTAATTTTTGAAATCTGAGCATTAAAAATAGTGTAATGTCGAAATAAGCCGCATTAAAATCAGTATTTTAATGGATGGATGAAAAAAAAAAAAAAAACGGGGACAGGAGTGTACGGTGATTCCTAGACTTTTTGAGTCAAGGCGCCCTTTTTGGAACAAAGATTTTCGCATGGCGTCCTTCCCAAAATAAAAGTATGACTTGTAACTGACAGTCAAAAATAAATACAAGTCGTGTATCTGCATGGAATAGCCCTTATTTATCCTGCAAAGGTTCTGTAAAAAATGGAAAAAAGTCTCATAAATAAGTCTAAATTAGTTGAGCAAAAATAGTAAATTTTCGAAGTGGTCCTAGGAGGACTGCATGCCTCCCCGGGATACATTTGGGGAATTACTGGACTAAACAATAAAGATACCGAACAGTTTTACAGATAAAACATTTTTCGGTTTTAAACTAAGTTTTGTCAATTAAAATTATAACAAAAGTTCAAGATCTTTACTGTTGGCAAGCTTTGTGTTCAAAACATATTCCAGTTTTTGTAAATGGATTTAACTCCTTCACTGTCTTTTTAGCCAGAGGTGTGCACAAATGAAGGGGGTCATGGCATAACCTTCGGCATTGAAATTTTTGGGGGGTAACTTAAGATATTTCTTAAATTTCATTTTGGGAGCCACGTTCTCGGGGGGGGGGGGGGCGTAGCATTTGTACGACGGAGTTCGTCATTGCCCTGGCAGTGGGGGGGGGGGGTTGTCGCCCTTGTTTAAGATACAATACTACCTTAAAAATATTTATATTTGAATTTCTGCATAAAATCATTACATTATTACATTTTATGTTGCCTTTATATCATTTTGGGACGTTTTCTAATCTTTGCTTTCCCTCAGATGAAGCTCTATACCCTCCATCCCCCTTGCTTTCCTGTTGACTTATGAATTTTAATATTAATAAATTTTGCATCAGTGAAACAATACAATTCATTATGAGCAAAACGAAGTTTGAGTTTGAAGAAGGAATGTATAACGATGTCGCTAATAAGTAAAACGCAAAGGTATTACTACCAGTGACGTCACTAAGATGACCGATGGTCAAACCCGGCCCCCCAGACAGGTCAAACCCGGGGCTGTCCGCCCCGGGGTTGTCTGGGGTTTAAGACTTCTAATTTGAAAATTTTCCAGGGGGTGGGAGCGTCCGGACGCCAATATATCCCACACCACATCATGGAATTAGGACATACTACTATACTTGGAATTAGGTTCATATTGTCAATACTTAGACCTAGTAGTGACGTCTTATACCAAAAAACTGAAAACCGATTATCTTTCCTGTGTGTAAGATAAGTTTAAACTAATTACGGGGCCAACAATTTCACAGACACCCTTCCTTTTTTTTAATCTCGACGCTCACATGCGTCAAGGGCAAATTAAATGAAAAACATTAATAGTTTTTATTTGTCTTTTGTACAGGGTTGTCCAAATTAAAGTTCCCCAACTCAGAGGCCTGTGCAGGATGTTCTATGGGTCATAATGTGATGAAATTTTGGAAACAGACACTTCAGATCATGCGCTCGTGATTTATTTTAAGAAAAAATAGTACTAAAAGTTGCCGATAGATGGCGCCGTACCACAAGTAATTGGGAAATTTGCATATTTCAACAACGTGATTTGCAGAAATAAAGCTTCTGCGCAACGTATGCAAAAGATGAGCCCTACAAAAGTGGAAGGTGGAAGACAGGCGCTGCACAGGCAGTTATTTTCAACCTCGCTGGTACACAATGGTGACTTTGAAAAACAAAGCTCTATTGGTCAAACTTTTTTACCAGAATGACGAGAACTCATGTGCTGCTTTAAGAGCATTCCGTAGGCTGAAGAACATGCGCCGAGGACCGATGTTACCACGCGCTTTAAGAGAGATGATGAGGAAGTTCGAAAGATCTGGACAACTGGGAATTTTGCCAGGTAGAGGACGCCATGCTGTGAATTCTGCACGCGTAGAAGACGTTGCTTTGGTGGTCGTGGATACCCTAGACAATCGCCACATGGTGTTGTCAGTGTGCCACATGTTTCTCATGCTGTGGATATGCCCTATACGACCGTCTGGCGGGTGATGCGTCAAATCCTACGCTATTTTCCTTACAAAATCGATAGTCTTCATCAGCTGTCGGACGGGGACCCTGTGGTTCGGGAAACATTTGCGCTGCAGTTCCTTACCAGAATGGAAGTCGATGCTGCTTGGCCGTGGAATATCCTTTGGACGGATGAGCCCCATTTTCACCTGAATGTTCAAGTGAATGCGCACAACTGCCGCATTTGGGCAAGTGAAAACCCGCGAGCAATTCATCAAGTGTCCTTGCACCCTGCAAAGATTACGGTATGGTGCGGTTTCACTGCAACATTAATCATTGGGCCTTATTTTTTTGAAGAGGTGACTCCAAGAGGATTCGAAACCTGCTCTGTCACAGGAAGACGATATCAGGACATGTTGACAACGTTTGTGATTCCTGAACTACAACAACGTGGCCACCTCCAGGACATGATATTTATGCAGGATTGTGCACCTCCCCATATTCTTCTGGGCGTTCAACAGGTGTTACGGGCAACTTTCACTGATGCACGTGTGATCAGCCGCTGTTTCCCAACAGCTTGGCCTCCTCGCTCGCCTGATCTCACCCCATGCGACTTTTGGTTATGGGGATTTTTAAAAAATCAAGTCTACCGAGAAAATCCAGCAACCTTGGCAGATCTGAAAGACTCAATGATTCACAATGTGCGTGGTATTAATGTGAACTTATTGCGTTCCGCTGTGGAACACACTGCTTTACGGATGGAAAAAGTTGTGGAGAACCACGGCAGACATATAGAACATCTATAGAATGTCTTGTTGATCTGCAACACCACCTATCAGCAACTTCAGCTACTATTTTTTTTTTTTTTTAAATAAATCACGAGCGCATGATCTGAATTGTCTGTTTCCAAAATTTCATCACATTATGAGATGACCCATAGAACATCCTGCACAGGCTTCTGAGTTGGGGGACTTTAATTTGGACAACCCTGTATATTATCCCACTTAAAATTTTATTTTTCACAAACACAGTTGTTTCTTAAATTTATGATTTTCATGTTTAGATAGAATCTTTTTTTTTTTTGTGTGTGTGTGCGTGTTTTGAGGTGGGGGAGGGGAGGTGTCACATCACAAATTACTGCTCCGAGTGTTCCCCATGCTAGGTACGCCACTGGTATTACGAATATTAATAAGAGTCAAGGAAGACTATATTAGAAATGTAATGTGAGAAATATCGAAATAACCTTATTTGTTTTCTATCTGCATTTATAGTTCTACACGTTTCAGGATAGTATGAAGCCTGGAAAATAAAGAGCACTTTTTCTTTCACAGAATAAAAGCTGAAGATTCTAACCAATAAAGCATTTTATGATGGTCTTTCGAAGCATTCTTGTACTGTACAAGAGCTTTTGACTAACTATCTTTTGGTAAGCAGAAAAATGGGAGCATACATGTAGACCACACACTTGTTTTAAGGCTTTAAATGACGCCTTTTAAAATGCTTTTTATGGATAAGGATCTGCGATGCTTGGGGATTCATAGCAGCGGATTTCTGTTGGACAAGGGAGGACAACCATCATAAATTTTATGCAATTAGACTACAGAGGTCCAATTTGCCGTTACTTACATGAATCGAAGAGTCATTTGGATCAGATTTTTGAATGAGTGAACAAGTAATTTTGAAGCAGCAGCAAAATTGGATATATTAAGTCAAGGATCTTTTCAATAGTAGGTTACTCGTTTCAGTTTTTATTTTCTTTTCATTGGGAAAATATTTTCCTTCATGTATAATATTAAATTATAGAATTACGATCTATGATTCATAATAAACTGCATTATGATCTATGAGCTGCGAAATGACAAATAAATGATATTGCAAAATTTCGACAATACATATAGTTAAAAAAACAACGTACTTAGATAAGTTGAAAGATAAAATTTAAGTGTCTTGTGTTATCAATTGAAAACTATTTTAAAAAGTAAAAAATATGAAGATCAAGCCTGTCCGTGAACTAATTTTTGTCATTCTCCCTCTCTTTTTAATATGATTGGTTCATTTTATGACGGCTCTTTCTAGGTCGCGTCAGTTTTCAAACACAAAATTTCACACTCAAAAAGTTTTCGAAACTTTTAGACAACAAAACCATAAAAATGAATAGAAACGTTTAAAATGTTCGTTTGCTATATACGTACTGTAAAAAAATAACACTTTGGACAGCGAGAATTTCTGAAACGAATTTTCAAAAATTAGATCTTGATCTAAGAATGCGGAGGAAAAAATATCACGAAAAATTCTTCTGTTTTCTTACCCTGCGGAACAAAAAACTTGTAATTTTAATTTTACTTCGAAAAAAGTAAGGAATTCTTAAATGAAAAAAGGAGGCAAGAAGGGGAAAATGGGACATGGGGGGGGGCAAGAAATTCATTTGTTCTTCTTTTAAACTGAAATCTTTGAGTTTTCTTGCAAAAGTTTTATTAATTAACTCATTCATTTATTCATTATAATGGCCACAAACAATAACAGTAATTTTAAATGTATATACATACATAAAAAATGATTTCTTAAGTAATTTAATTTTCGAGCTTTTCCCAATAGTTTCAGTGTTATCAAAATGAGTAAAGAGGCAATCAGATTTATTGAATGAGTTAGTTCGATTGGTTGTATTTTCTTGTAACTTTCACCCAAGATATTTGCTATGACATGATCATGTTATTAACCTTACTAATAATAAATACATAAATATCGGACTTGAAAAAAAAATCAGACTTTAAAGATAGACTTTAAGGACTCTAGATATTACTTATTTTTTATTTATAAAAAATATGTATTCCAAACATTAAGCAAAAAACGTTACATTTTAACTCATTTTCATGGTAGCAGTTACTTTATAGCATACATAAGCCGATTTCATTACATTCGTATCAAATTTGACGTTTGAGATGCAAAAAAATAATAGTATACTATAAGTATAGAACAAATGAGTAAACATAATTCGAATAATCTTCTGATTTTGAGTACTGAAATTAATTAATCACTAGTGTCATGTCTCATGTTATATCCACATCTCACTAAATTCTTCATCTTAATTATTCTTTAATAATTTTCATTTTTGATAAATTATTAAATTGACTTATTACCCAAATTGTTAAATCATGTTTTCCCTTCATGACTGCATGCCTTTATATATTGCTATTCATCCAAAAACATACTTTTTTTTCTTTAAGTAGGTATATTTATAGAAACTAGTATTCTTCTGATATTCATTACCACTCGCTCATACTCTCAAAATAATTGCATAGAATTTTTTTTAAACAGTCTTTGAAAACGGGCAACGGTTTCAAACGTGATGTACACCTCTTTTTAGTTTTGAATTGCAGAAGCATTTTGTCGAAAATGACAAACTAGCATATGCAGGGACAAAACGAAAAAAAAAAAAAACCTGGGCATGAATATCGATCGCACGGAGAAAGCCTCGTCAGCTTAAGGAATCGACAAATTCATGTAAGAAAATGACAGTATCATGTTTTAAAACAACTGCAGATACCAGTGAAAAAAATTCAATCGACAACACACACTCACAAAGTATCACGGCAAGAGGTGTTGTCTCCTAATGCTATTAACTAGTGAATGATGCATTTCTGAAGAAAGACGAACAAACAATGAATTTTCGGAAGAAGTGCTTATTGAGAAACATTTAGCAAAACTTCTCATTCTTCCAAACTAGAAAATATTTCACATTTCACCCCCAAGCGCTTCCCGGCGTTCTTCAAACTTTCAGTGGGTATTTTGGTGGTCTTTCCTCTCTTTTTTTAGGGACTCTTTCTATGGATAATCAGTAATATTTAAGGGGATGTGCGAACACTCTTGGTGGGGGAGGGGAGGGTGGTCTCTCCTACTGCTTTTGAACTTGCAAAAAATATGACTTCTCGTTTGGACATTTTCTGAAAGTCCGACCTTCGAATCTAGTAACAAAAAAATGGCTTTATTTACTTCTCGATGATTTTTTTATCCCCTTAAAAAGTCCGCACTAAATCTTAATTTCTTTGATATTATGGACCCAGACAACCACAGCCTTCCTATGGTTGGCCGAAATTAATCCCAAAGCTCCAATGATAGGACTATCCTACAACTGACTCCTTTAGGAGACCTACGGGTAACAGTGACAGGAATACTCCCATATAACACTCTTTCTCCGGAGTGCTCCTGGAACGAGCGAGTTTTCGCGCATGCGTGTATTTGTTATTGCAACTCCATTTCCGATCTCCGCATTTTTGACTGCACGTGGTGACCGCGATCCGTTGAAATCCAAGATGTCTGAAAGTTAGTTAAAAGTTACTTACTTGCTTTGATTTTATTGTTTAATGGAGAATAAGCTTCTATTTTTCAGTTTGGAACCTTTTTTAGTTTTTTTTATGAATTTATTTTCTTGCGGACGGATATTTCTTATATTTACAATTGTTTGTGCTAGTGTTTTTTTACTGATGAATTGTTGAGTAAAGAAAATAGGATAAACACTATGTTTCTTCATCGTTTTGAAGAAATCATGAAGAAGAGTAAGCAAAGAACAATACTAGCTGAGTTACGACTTTGATGAGAAATTGTAATTAAATTCTCTTCAATGTTGAAACTTTGCTGGTATCTACTACTTCAGTTGGGCATGAAAAAAAGTAAGTGAGTAAATTTTTTTTTTTTGACATTCACTGTACTTACTAATATCTTAATTACTTGCTGTTTAAAAGTATTTGCTAACATTGTAATTACTTGTTGTTAAATATGCCGGTTGACATCAAGTTATCAGTGGGACAGTTTCTAGATGAACAGTCATCCAGAAACTGTACTATAAGATACCAATAGGATCGTTTCTGGACAAGGATGAAAATGATTATCCAGAAACTATATTATAAGATTCGTATAGGAAACTTTCTGGATTATCCAGAAGTTGTATTGTAAGGAATCAGTAGGAGAGTTTTTGGATCAATAGTCATCCAGAAACTGTATTATAAGATACCGCTGGGATTATTTCTGGATTAAAATTGTCCAAAAAAACTCTTTAGGATAGTTTTCGGAAAAAGAGGTGTTTCCGTGCATCCTAGTATTGTCCTATTACTATCCAACAAGTGCCAGATGCAGGATGTCTTGTAGATGGCAACAGGAGTATACTTTTTGACAAAGTTACGATTTGTGTAGGAGCATTATCGGACTGCCAGCGGATGTCAGATCATTATGAAGATGATATCCGCAGGAGTCCATATCCTTGTGTTGTTAGGAGAGGCTAAATCAGCGCCCTTTAACTCAACCTTCCCGCGCCCTGTTGACCACCCAGTCCGGCCCTGTCCTTGTAAGTTGACCACCTGTCTAAGTTGACCACTTTTTTAGGCACGGAATTAGCCCTTATCATACAAATCAACCCTGTAAGTTGACCACTAAAGTAGTGCACCGTAAGTGATCAACTTACACCGGTTTCACTGTATTTCTTAAAGCTTATTCATTTGATTTATTAATTTTTGCTATGAAGAATTGAAGAGAAATAAATGCGGATTCAATAAATAAGAAAAACATCTTTTTTGCATTTTTCGAAGTTTTTACTTCCTACTCAAAAATATATATATATATAATAGCAAAATAGAATTTGCATTTTTTTTTTAATTTTAAATCTGGGGATAAGACTATTCTCTCCTTTTTGTGCTCATGACCCCATATGTTTGCTCTCAGGAATTCCAGAAACTTTTACAGGTTCAGTCTCCCCCAGGAGCGTACTGGCCAGGTCGGTAGGTCGGGGATCTCCGACTGGGCCAACCGCCGAGCGGGCCACCTCCAGCAATTTTTTTTTTATTAAACTTTATACATTTAAATTCATACCTAACATTTTTTAAAGTGTCATAAAAAAAACTTGTAATTTGTTTTATCTATGTGAAAAATGCGTTAGGAAAGAGATTTTTTCCCCCATTTTAAGCGGGGACCAAAGTAAATAGCCGAAGTCCACACGTGCGAATGCTTTCCTATCTTTATCAACTTTCTCTCCAGTTTTTAGAACTCTGGGGGCCATTTCTCCCTTATTGAGGAAACAAGAGGGGGCCAGAGAAATTGAGATTCGACGCGGCTGAAAAGGGCCTGGGACGAAAAAGAGGGTTAAAAACTTATATTTGTACATGTATTAACAAAAACTGAAGGGGTCTGCACCATTAGACAGAGCGTTCCCGGCCCTGCCTTAAATGCATGGATCATGCTTTGGGGTGTTCATACAAATGAGCAACCCCAGTAGCACAACAATTTTGGCCAATATCGGTCGAGTATTGGCCAAACCTGGCGTGCGTCGTCGTATGTCGGACGATTTTACCCGATTTTGGCCAATGCTGGGCAGTATTGGCATCCCGATACTGAAAAAATGAAAAGGCTTTATAAAACGTTTTTTAAAAAGAAATTCTGTGTTGAACATAAAGGTAGAACTGTTCTGAGACTTTTTCCAGTAGATTTGGTATTTGAAACTCCTGATTAAAGAAATTGACAGACCTCGCTATTGGCCGATCTAGTCCAATACTGTATAGGCTTGGCCAACTGATACTGGTCAAATCAGAAAAACTTAATCAACGGTTACTTTTCAGAACATTTCGCAATTTCCTCCCAAAAGAATAACATGAATAACAGACATTTTGACGAAATTTAGCACTGCAAAAATATATTTGGAAATTTACGCTTCCTGTCTAATGTCCAATGCTGTCCGATACTCAGCAACATTGGTCATCTCAATTATTAAAGTGCATTCAAAACAGTTTTCTTGCAAAGCATTTTGAAATTCAATGCGTGGGTACAATTGGGAGAAGTTATTTTCCAATAACTTCGGAACCTATCATCCACGATAAAGTAATCTACGGTTTTCGCTTCATCCAACATTTGCCGATCTTATCCAATTCTGTGCAGTATTGGCATTCTGAATTAAAATATTACTTTTAAAATAGTTTTTTTAGTGAATATTTTGTTCTGTAATGTGTTAATAATACTGGGAAAAATTATACTGAAATAATTTAGGAATCTATTATCCACAAAAACGAAACGTATGGAGGTTCGGTTCTGCCGACATTGGCCGATCGCATCCGATGCTGCGCTGTATTGGTATTCTGAATTAGAAAATTACTTTTAAAACAGATTTTTTGCAAAACATTATAAATTTTTATAAGTAGGTACAATGAAAAAAAGTCATTTTACAATAATTTATCGATTTATAATACACGATACCGAAATGTACAGCGTTTATCTTCTGCTGACATTAGCCAATCGCATCCGATACTGTGCTGTATTGACAGTCTGAATTAGAAAATTACTTTTAAAACATATTTGTTGAAAAGCATTTTGAATTTTAAGGTGTAGGTTCAATCAAAAAAAGTCATTTTACAATAATTTATCGACTTATATAATCCACGATACAATGTACGGCGTTCCACTTCTGTCGACATTGGCCGATCGCATCCAATACTATGCTGTATTGACATTCTGAATTAGAAAATTACTTTTAAAACAGACTTTTTGCAAGACATTTTGAATTTTAATACGTAGGTAGGATTAAAAAAAAAGTCATTTTACAATAATTTATCAATCTGATACTGAAATGTACGGCGTTTTTATCTTCTGCCGACATTAGCCGATCGCATCCGATACTGTGCTGTATTGGTATTCTAAATTAGAGAATTACCTTTAAAATAGTTTTCCTATTGGATGTTTGCTGCTTCTAATAAGTGGATAAAATTGAGAAAAATTATTCTGAAATAATTTAGGAATCTATTGTCCCCGATAAAGAAATGTATGGAGTTTCGCTTTTGCCGACATTAGCCGATTCCATTCGATATTGTGCTGTACATCCAGCGCTCTCTGATGACGCATGCGCAGAGCCGGGAGTTCTCTCGCTCCGCTCCGTCGAAGGACGCCATTGCTGTTGTTATTAGCTTCATTAACTCGTTCTGTGGGTAAGTTTGAAATCGTTTTGTATATTGAATAGAATTGCAAATTTCTTTAAACTAGAATTTGAAATGTGTTATACTTTTTGCATTCACTCTTTGTTCAATACACATAGTGTTCTGAATACCCGAAAAACCTTCCAAATTTGCTTGTGCTGTGTTTGTGATTGTTTTATGATGTCAATAGCGTGGGGGGAGGGAGGCATTTCAATTAAAACTTTTTAGCATGTGCTATCCTTTATTATAAATTGTTCCTTTTCACGTTTTGAGAATCGAGCTATATTAACGTTATCGCTAACACTTACAAAAAAAAAAAGACGCCGAACTGTTTAGTTCTATATGTTACAGCTATTTCGCTTTGTTTTATATTTTCTTATCTTGGAGAGATTTCATATAGTACAGGGAAATTGCATTTTAGCTGTTTTCAAGCATCGAGCAAGATAAAAACATATAAAATATTCTTTTTTTCCCTTGAAAATTCTTCCCGTGCTCTTGAAAAAATAAGTTAGAATATAGTTAATAATTGTCATTTACTGTCAAGTATAACGCTTATTTGTGAGGCAATATAAGTATTTAATTTATGTCAACAACCAGTTAATACATTTAACAATTCAGTTTTGAATTAGATATGTACAATTTCTGAACATTTTGAGGCTTCGAGGAAAAAAGATGGAAACTTTGATTCTTTACAAACATTTTTTTTTATTTTAAACAGTGATGTTTTGATGAAAATAATTTCATGAATTCACAAATATTTTCACTATTTCAAGTGCATATAACATATTACTTTTCAGGGAAATCCAAACTCAGGAAATTGATAGGTACCGTAGCAAAAGAGGTTTGTAGTAAGTTTATGCTCTCTGACGCTGTTTTTTTTTTTTTTTTTTTTTCTGGTGCACTTAACAGTAGTTGGCACTTGACATCAGTTTAAGAAAGTAAAGGTATTGAGTTATTAAAGTAAGCAGAAATAGTATCTTTATCTCTGTTGTGCTGTGTATTTTCTCTGTATTGCGATTCCAGCGGTTGTATACTAAATTGTTCAAAGTTGTATGTAATATTAAATATTTATTTGCAATTTATTTGTGATTTGTGCTTATCTAAGTTATTTGAGATAATTGCAATATAATGGCTGGAAGTGAAAAGATACTTAATTCTATAATAATTGCTTAAAATTGTATCTGTAAAAATTATCATAACCACAAAAGATTACATAATCTAAAAGGTTACTTATTACATCATCCTACTTGCTGGAGTAGTAATTGCTTGTTAGTATTTTAAATAAAAAGCATATATGCCTTCAAGATTTTGATGCATAGAAAAATGCTCAACTAACTACATAGATTTGAGGAAAAAAAGAAATCTCTTCAACTAACGAAATCCCTATAATAGCATATTATAGTGTATGGGGTTATTATATTTCCTTATTTTCAAAAACAAAATTTGAAATGTTTCAATATTTGCTATTTTATATCTAAATGTGAAAAAGATAATTTATAATTATAAAGAGTATTTTGATATTATGGCAAATATGAGTTTAATGTAAACTTCTCATTAACATCTTTCAGTAATTTGATTTGTTTGCATCTGTTTAAAAAATTGACTTTTTCGATTACAATATTTTTTAATTTTGTCTCAAGAATTATAGTTCAAGGTTAGGAACTTAACTTTAATAAAAGTTTAAATAGTTGTACAAGACTTTCAGTTGTATGTTGCCATGGTTCGCTGGTATAGGTATATCTATATATGATATTTTTCATATTTATTTTTGGAACTAGGATAGAATGCACTGTAATTTGGTAAAAAATAAAATGCATACTTGAAACATAACAGTAATGTTTATTATTTAGGTTTGTTTAATTACTGCCTTTTTTAATATCTATGTGATTTTCCCGGCCAGAGGTTCAAGTTGTGCCGCCCGTATGACCTCTTGATCTTTTCAGCAGGGAATCCTCTCTCATCAGACTCTAGAGATGAATGATACCTGTTTGTCCACACAACAGAGGATCTTCGACCGTCTGGCTTTGAACCCGCAACCCTTTAGTCCACTTCACTGATCCATGATTTGGTAAGTTTGCTCAATAATAAAGCCAATTATAAAAAGTTTTTGTACCGCGATTTTTTTAATTTTCTGTCCGACCAGTGATAAAAACCTTCCAATTGGGAAAACATAAAATTAGAGCAATGACTAAAATGTACACATATTGCTAAAAAATAGACTCTTGTCCAATATTGAGAAAAATGTGTAGTCTTTACTTTTTTTTTTGGTTTTTGGATACAATTTCACTTATAGCAGAATCTGTGCTAACGTTTTTTTTGCAAATTTACTTCTTGGTTGGCAATAATAAATTAAAATAGCTTTCTAATTTTTTAAAATAGAAAACATTTATCTGTTTTTGGAAATGTTAAAGCATTTCCATGTAACATAGTAAATTTATCTATGTTTAGAAAAATTATTAAGCTGAAACAACACATCTAAATTGATAATTTCTTTCCTGATACATGATTTGGGTCATTCCAAAGTTAATGCAACATTTAATGTCCAAGACTTTAAGTTGTAGGGTAGTTCTCAAAAGGTGAGAACAAAAACATTGCTTTTGAGCCATTTTTAAAATTTTGGAATTTGAAATCAATTTTGCTTTTATTGCATAGCATGTATACCTAGAACATCATACGCAAACATAAAAAGACAGCAGGTATTTATGAAATTTAATAAATAGCAAATTTAATGATCGGTCTGTAGGTAACAGATTTTGGGCATATAGTTGTCCGGTAGGTAACAGATTTTGGACATAATCATAATCAGGGCTGTGGAGTCGGAGTCGGACTAATTTTGGGGTAAAGGAGTCGGAGTCAGAGTTGTTAGAAACCATGCCGACTCTGGGGCTCTTTTTTTCTTTCATTTTCACTGACTCTCTTTGCATTTTTAAAAAACTGACTACCAATTGGTTAGATTACATGTATAAAAAGATACTAATGAGAAAATAATTGCCATTATGGCAATCAGCCAGCTTGAGTGCTTACCGAACTTTCTGTAGCCGTCCCCTAGTTTTCTTGCCTTTTAACTTAACTAATAGCAACTGTCAGCAGACTTTTGTTGCCTAATATTGTCAAGTAATCACTTTCAAATAAAAATAGAAACATAGTGTTTTGTTCAATCTCAGTTATAAAATAGTAAAAGGAACATAACAATTTAGTTAGACGAGGCCCGTAGCTCAGGTGGAAACTTTTGAGAATGATCCGCAAACTCAGATAAGTTCTGCCGAAAATGCACAAATCCAAAAGATCCGATGAAATAATCGATTTTTTGTTCTTTATTAAGACGATTTCTATAAGCTTAGTTCTCACTAAAAAGTATGGAACAAAATAAGTAAATCATTTCTTGGTTACAACACTCAATAATTGCAGTTAATCTTAAAATCTTCATATGAAGGTTAATTCTAAAGCAGCCAATAAAATTTAAATTAAAAATTTAGCGAAGAAGAAATATAGGTATAGTAAAAGCTATTCGTACACATTTGTACACCACCGAATTTTGTGTAAAATTAGCTCCTGATGTATATGGGCCCTATATTTGTTGAAATTTTATTGATAAAGTATAATTTAAAATATATCCGGGAAAATTTTCAGAATTGAAATATTTATATTTTTCATAAACTCTGAAATTAACTTTGGAAGTCACCTACCAGATGGGTGTCACCCGGGCCAAACCACCTCCTCTCAAGAACTTTGCCGGGAAAAAAGCTTTTTTTCTCTCAAGTTACAGCTTTCAAAAATTGAAAGCACACGATTTGATCAATATCTGTTTGTTAAACATTAAAGGGGGGGGGGGAGAATTACAGCTAATCCTTTTCAATTTTTTTAAAGGGATTTTTAAGTCATCTCACTTTTAAACTCGTAACTATTGGAAAATTTGAGTTTTAAATTGAATTTCTAACGTTGTATGTGTCTTGGGTTTACAATAAAAAAACAAAATGCAAAATTTTCATAAAAAAGAATTAATATTTCAATCTTTGTTTAGAGGTTTTCCCCCTTCTCCTGAAGAAAAAAAGGGAATTGAAAAAGTACAATTAAAAAAAAATAATAATAAAATTAGGAGTCGGAGTCGGGCGTTTCAAAATCCAGGAGTCGGAGTCGGCCATTTTCCTTCCTACTCCGCTGCCCTGATCATAATGAAAGTTTCAGTTTTTGAACTTTTCCAATGAAAATTTTATCTATTTTTAAATTCTGCAATGAAAAATAGAGGATTTATGAAGTACATCAGTGACCTTATATACTGGTCTTAAAATAATAAAATTTTGTTATGGTTTTGTATAATCCGAAAAAAAAACATCCATTTTGTCAGCGCAGGTGATCAAGTCGCCAAAACCGCCGCTGTTGGCGAAAACCTAAATTCTTCTCTGGTAACCCTTTGCATATTGTACGCTGTGAGTTGTCGCCAATCGGGGTTTGCTTGGCGATTTTTGCTGCCTTTGTTTACTACTCGTTACATCATAACTTGAGTTTCTACTGTTATTTATGTAATGTTTAATGCATAACGTATTAATTGTTCAAAATAGCAATGGATTAAAGAAATTAACATTATAATAGCCTTTAGTTAGTAAGGTTACAAGACAGAAGAGCATATTATAACATTGAATAAATGGACAGAATTATCGGCGTCTAGATTGTAACGCAATTTGGACATCTCACATATATGTTTAAGAAAAGTGATTTTACTTCAAAGATACTGCATAAAAACATATGAAAACACTTTAAAATGATTAACAATTGATTTTGAGGATCAAAAAATACCTTTAAAACATATAAATCATATATTTAGTACTCAAATAATAGCATTGTCAAGATTGTAACTTTTGGACATACATGAAACTTCCAACTTCCTTCTTTTTTTAAAATTTTTTACACAATTAATAATCTGTCTTTAATTTTTTAATTTATAGAAAATATTATGAAAAAAATATTCAGTTTGAGATTCATATCCTTAATTTTGTTTTGAAACGGTTGGAAATAATTAAAAAAAAATTTTTTTTGATGGTACATTTGCACAGTTAACGTTTTGAAAGGCCAAAATTGTGCCTTTTAGCAATGAAAAAATATTTTTAAGGGTATTTGAAGAGCATTTTTTCCATAATTTTTAATATATTTAACAATTATTTCCATTAATCATTAATATTCCATAATTTTATTTTTCCATAATTCTTGCCTCTATACAGTATTATTATTTAACTCAAAAATTTTTGAGTCAATTAAAATGAAAGTTATTTTGTGTTGAAGCTTCAAAGTTGAGGTCTGTGCTTGCTCCCCCTTTTGAGAACTACCCTGTAACCTTTTCCCAAATTTTACTCCAAAGTTAAATGTAAACATTAAAAATGATAGGTCTGACATATTTTTCATTGATACATTACTAAAATTAAGTTCATTTTTTACTTTTTGAATGGGGTTATTGAAATTGTGTCCTATAAAACAACCATGTCCCAACAGCACTTTATTTATTTTTAAACCTTTTTTTTTTTTTTTTTTCATGTAATTTTTCTAAAATGTTTCTTTTTCTTTTCAACTCATTATTAACATATTATACTAACATGTTTTTAAAATAAAATTTCAAATTTATTTTTATTTTATGGAAGAAAATCTTTTGTCTCCTGTGGTACTGCCTCCTTACTTCTTTAATTATTATAATAAGAATATGTTACTTAAATATTGTCAACAATAGCTATGTACTCCTACAAGTTATTAATGTAAAGTAGCCATTTTTTTCGCATGTGCTATTTTGAAGAGTTCCAGGTGAGGAAAAAAGAACTTTAGACATAGGTGTCTTTTTTATGTGTCCCCTGTGTTACTATTAAATTATAGAAAGATTTAATTATTTTATTGTTTAACCCATGTTAAAACTTTCAGGTTGAGTTTAAAAGAAAAAAAAAACTTATACTTTTGCATTGTTTCCATTAATACAAGGGGAATTTTTAATACCATTTTGTCCCCTGTGTTACCTTGATCTTGGTAACACAGGAGACAACAAAGTAACATAGGGGACTTAATTGTTTCTAAGCTTGCTATGTAGTTAAATTTTAAAAGAAAAAACATATTTAGGTTGAAAGAATATGCAGTATTTTAAATTATATGAAAAATATGTCTGTTTAATATAATTAAGTTAAGAAATTGCAAATGTTTCTTTGGTTACAACCAAATTTTATCACAGATAGATAAACAAAACAAAAGAGGACTAAAAGGCACATTTTTTTTCTCTTAAATTCTGTTTAAATTTCTGTTGTAAGAATTTTTATCTCTTTTGGAGTTATCATTATATAAGTTCAGTTTTGGTACTTGGAAAATATTTTTAATGAAAAAGAGCACTAGTTTTTTTTTTTTTTTTTTTAATTTCAAGAAGGGTGTAGTGTTTAAAATAAGAAATAGGTTTTTACCTTAATGTTACTTTCTTAAAGACCTGCTTAACCTACAACAATGACATTTTTAGTAAATTTTTCCTCTCTTTGTTGCAGAGTGCCAAGTATTTTCCTTTTTTCAAATCTGAATATTTTATATTTAATGTTAATTTGTAATGAATTGACTTATATATATATATATATATATATATATATATATATATATATATATTCATTTCTAGTTCATATTAATTTTTTTTCCTGGTTATTGTCAATTTTAAACGAGTTTGTAATCGTAAGGCTGATGCATATGGTCATGAGAATTATGAATTAAAAACAACAAGTTTTAAATTTAACATCTGAATATTTTCCTTTGCATTAAAATTACTTTGACAGTCTGAATTAATTTTGTACTGTGTACAAATTATAACTTTCAATGTATTCAAAAAAAGTATGTTTCTTTATCGATTATTGAACATTTAAATTTGTTCTCTATTTCGAAATTATTTTCTACATCTGATGACTTTTTCAAAAATTATTTTCCGCATCTATTTATTTCTGCATCTGGCAACTATTTTGAAGGCTTTTATATCATAAACTACTAGAAGCAATTATTTTAATAGCTGAAGTCAGTGGTAGCCCTGAGGAGATTTTGTTTTCATGAAAAATAGTGTTTATAGTAAAACTAGTACCAGATTGTCTTAGTAAATTCAACAATAGTGCACGATTAAGAACTTTTGATTGTGAAGTATCTTTATTTGAATGACAAAGAAAATAGATGACTTACTTTAATACTCATTGTATTTTGAACTTATTCAAGCTTAGAAATATGTTTTTATATTCTAAATATTATTTAGAATATAAAAAAATATTTCTATAAAATAATAGTACAATTATTTTTAAAAATTAGAAGAATTAGCATCTAAAGCCTCTAGAATTTCTTTTCCTTTTTGCTTGCAAAATACAACAATTAGAATTGTGAGCAAAAATGAGAAGTTTTATGGAATCTGATCTTAATTTAAGAAATGTATTGATCCTCAAAAATCCATACTCTGAACAGTAGTTTGATAGATCATTTTTGAAAGTAATAAAATTAACAATTTATGCAGAATAAACTACTTAATGATAAAATAGATTTTTTCTATTTATTTCAATCTAAATTTAATGGTGGTAAGCTAAATCTAAAATAAAAAATTTTTCAAAGTGATTTTCTTATACATTTAATCTGTATTGAATTTCTATCGGCTGTAAATTTTCTGCTGTAATTACCTAGCTTAGGTTTGTACTACATAAATTTGTTTGATATTGAACCTATAAGTCTTCACTCTTTCTGTTTACAACAACAGAAATACACAACCATTCAAAGAAAATCATTTATATCCGCAAATCAAGTTATGCGTAATTTTTTCATTTTGTAATTTAAAAATACTTGCTAAAATAATATGAGGGATAATGTATTTGTATAAGTTATTTTACAGTGTCTAATAATTGCAAGGGTAAATGGGGGCTACCACTAAAAGCCCACTGTGGTTCACGAGCAATCTTCATGTGATCTGCGAACGTTTTAGTTGATGGTAAACAGCATCATTTTTGTAGCTGAAATTAAATTTATGAAAGAAAACTTTTGGAATCATATGATTTCATCACACATAATTGTTGTAAAAAAAATATCTCCATTTCAACTTGTACCCTTTGGGAAAAGGGTACAAATTGAGAACTTTTCCCTCCCCCCAAGCCGAAAAGAAAGAAAAAAAATGTAGGAATCTGCGAGAAATTTTTTGAAAATATAAATTTGCCAAAGTAAAGAGTCTTATCAAAGAGTAAGACATGATTTGGAAAATGTTTCGTTACTGTTATAATCAGCAGTGGAACAATTTTATAGTCTTTAATCATCTCCACTGGAGCAGCAAGAATTTTTACCTGAATGGGAGGGGAGGTCTATAGTCTTGATGTGTTTAATTTTATCTAATTGGTAGCAAATTGCTAACTCTACCATTTCTACTGTAATAGAGTTAGCAGTATATGTTGAAGCTAAGAACTCTAGGGAGAGTTTGACCTTCAAACCATTCTTGTTGCACCACTACTTATGTCAGATTAACTACCAATTAATTAGCAATACCCTCATTTTACACGGATTTCATTACACACAGTTTAAGATTTGACACCGTTATTTCATTATATATGGATGAGTTTTGATTTATGCAGATGCAACATTAAAATGCATAAATTTTTTCAAAATTTTCATAGTTCAAACTTCTAAGATTGTAGATAACAAATGAAATCTGCATTTTGGCATGCTTATATGTATTTGGCATGCTAAAAATGTCTCCAGTGGCTCATGCTCCCTTATATAATAAGGGAGCTTGAGCCACTGGAGACATTTTTAGAGCTCTTTTCAGAGGTAATGTTATTAAACTCACACAATTCATAGCTCACTTGAAAAAAAGCTTTTAGAAGTGACAAATAAGAATAAAACCAACAACAATACCAACATTGATGATACTCGATCGAAAGCTTCCACATTTAAATTTTGAGCCATATTTTGACAGTAGATCTTTCTGATTTGTGTTTATAAAGGAAGATCGCATCATGGAAATGATGCAAGTGACCATGGATGTGCTCATGCCCCACAAAGGAAAAGCCCTGCATAGAAAAATGACTGCCAAAGGAATATCATAAACAGCTCTTATTCATATTCCCTAAGTTAATTCATATTTTCTTCATATCCATTGTGTATTTGTATTGGAATTAGTACATATTTTTTATCAATGGAACATAACCTAACCTATTTTAACATTACTGTTAAGTCTTCATTTACGTTTCTGTGGAATGTAACCCCTGCAAAAAACGAGAGTCCATTGTATGTAGTTTACAATTTACATGTTGGTTATAAGTATAAGTTGGTAATCCTTACTATGTGTTTGCTTTGCACATTGCAGAGTTTAAAAAAAAGTAATTATATTTTAAGTGACTGCTTTTTTTCTCTCTCTTTAGCAAGTGTAAAAATTAAGTAGGATGCTGCGAATACAAATGCTATCAGCCGCAGAATCGGCAGATACTTGCTGGAGCTGTAGATTGGGATCATCGGTCTCACAGTATCAAATAAAGGACACTGAATGGTCGAAACGAAGACAAAAAAGCTGATAATATGTAAACACAATATATATGTATGTTTTAATG
Source organism: Uloborus diversus (assembly GCF_026930045.1). NCBI lineage: Eukaryota > Metazoa > Arthropoda > Arachnida > Araneae > Uloboridae > Uloborus > Uloborus diversus. Next base: position 49,722,434 of record NC_072732.1, read on the forward strand.
AAACATATTTATGTTATAAATAATATGTATGTTTTTTACATGTTACCTAGCTGATAATATGTAAAAAAAAAATGAATAAAAAAATTTTCCCAATAAACTTGTAAATATATAAATTGTTCCAAAATATTAATTTAAGAAAAAAAATAAGGATTTTGATTATATCATTTATATGAACGAATGAGGGAACAAAAACATTTATAATGGAAATACTGTCAGTGGGAAGAACTATCATGCTTAAATCTGATCCTTACTCTTAATAATAATGAATCTTAATTTCCCACAATCTTAACATTTGGCGTAAAAAAAGTAATTTGCTGCTCATTAAAAATCATAAAAAATGAAAGATATTACTGTCAGTAATCTAATTATAAAATAAATGATAAACCGTTAATTTTCCTCTAGTCTAGTTATTGTAGCCGTAAATGTTATCGTTTTAAGACAGAAAGGTCGTGGGACATTTGACCAGTGCGCTAGGAATAAAACACAAACGCACAGTTCTGGGTTTTATACCTCTAGTGCAGTGTCAAAGCTTCATAGCTATGGGTACAACTTCTCAGTAAAGACGAATTCCGTTTTTTGAAGAAAAAAAAAATCGTCACACAGATTTCCATCCTTCAATTAAAAGAAGTAAAACAAAACCCTAAAACTGGAAGGATGGAAGTCTGTATGCCGATTTTTTTTAAAGACTGAATTCTGTTTTAGCAGTATTGCCCAACACTGGCTAATAGCTACATATATGATCGGCCAGTGTCACCTGGCTCCATTGGCCAGTACTGGCTCGAGTATCGGCCAATGCTGCAATAGAGATTGCTACCCGGTATTGGCCAATTTAGTTCGGCCGGTACTAGCTAATGCTGGCATCAAGTATTGCCCAATATTGTTAAAAAGTCAACCGTTCGACGCTGGCCAACCCAACTTTAACCGATATTGGCCAAAACTCGCTCCGAGTATCTGCCAATACTGGGGAAAAATTACCGGCCAACATTAGCCAATTTTGATTTGCCAGTATTGGCCAATACTGGCAACGAGTATTGCCCAATACTGTAAAAAAGTTAGCCGTTTTACGCTGGCCGACCCAACTTTACCCGATATTGGCCAATCTACCAAACACCGTGGTTATGACATTGGCCGATACTATTGTGCTACTGGGGAAGGGCATGAACAAGGGGGGGGGGGAGAAGGGACAATCGTTGACCCGATTTTGAGCTGAAGGGGGCCTGAGATTATTTAAATGAGGAGTGAAATATATCTAGGGACGCAGGGGTAAAGAAGATGGAGGGGGCCCGTAAAAGTCATTTGTGGCGGGTCCCAACATTTATGTACACGCCCCTGGTATTCACTGGTTGTGAACGATTCAGCTAAATGGTGTCAGTTGGCAAGATATTTCATTGGTTCACTATAAAAAAAATGTGTAAGGTTACCACTATTAATGGGTGTAACGAAACACGAATTCTGAAATGTGTAATATCATTGTTTCAAAAACTCAAACTACACTGGCCTCAAAAAGTTAAGGTACAACCGGATTTTGGCGTCTAATTTGCAAATGAATGAATGTAGAAACAAAATATTTTTGGAGGATATGTGCATTAAATGGTTTTTTATTGAATGCGTCATAGAAATTTGTATAAGTGTATTGCAAAAACGATTTATAACAAAAGAAGCAATTTTTTGCGGAAAAGTCCATTCTTGAAGAAAACAGAACATCACAGTGATATGTAGTAAAATGTCATAGAAGCAATACAAAAATGGGTTCAAATAAGGAATTTGTCCCCCCTAACTTGAATTCATTGGCGGCATCGATTTTCCATGCTGTTTATTAAGTTGTCGGACACCGGAATAGAAAGCGAAGATCAGAGTAAGCGTTGTTTCAGCTCATGTAACAACCTTAGAGGATTATTTAAAGCATCAAGTCTGCCAAGATAGTCCCAAAGATGTTTTATCGGATTCAGGTCTGGATATCGAGCTGGCCATTCCATTCGTTTCAAACCGTGATCATCAAGATACTCCTCAACAATCCGAGCTCTGTGAGGTCGTGTATATTAATCCATCAGACTGAAGTCATTACCAATAGCACCAGCATATGGGCGGACATATGGATCAAGCACCTCATCCCAGTATCTTAGACCAGTCAGAGTTCCTCCATGGAACACATGCAGGTCAGTATGATCACCGCGCGAGATCCCTAGCCAAATCCTGATTCCACCACCTCTATAAATGTGAACGTTCAGCAGTGTTGAATTGATGGTATTTAGTGCGCTGTTGCCTCCAGATCAGTAGGCGCGCTGAATCACTCTCCAATGTTGACTTGTCTGTGAAGAGCACTGAAGCCTATTGCTGCTAGGTCCAGGAAACACATTCTCTTGCCCAGCCTTATTGAATTCTTCGCTGTGGTCCGTTGAGAGAAACACACACTGCTGGTACACCGATTACTCGAGCGATGGCTGCTCGAGTGCTCGATTATCACTTTCTGAGTTCTCGAGCGATGGACTGCTCGAGTTCTCGCTTTGTGAACTTCTCGAAATGGTGATCTTTCGAGTTCTCGAGATGTCAGTCACTCGAGCAGTGTACTTCTCAATCGATTTGATAATCGAATGAATCTCTCAATAGTTTACTTCTAAAAGGGATTCAGTTACCGGGGTAGATCTGTCATTTAGTGGGTCAGAAGCAGGGGTGCCCACCTAAGGGGGGGGGGGGGAGTGATGGCGCAGACTGCGCCATTTAAATTTTTAGGCGGGTTGTTTTATGGAGTATTTCTTACTTTTTTGGGGGAGCTCTTGTTTTGGGAGGTCTTTGCGAAATTTAGAAGGAAAGGGGCGCTTTTGCTTTTAGGAGGCTGAGCACCCCTGTTGCCGATTGTTTGATTATCAAATGCTTCTTTGGGATGATTTGGTAGCCCAATGATATGTTTTTGAGAGAATGGTGCTAACGAATGAACACATGGACAGGTCTATGGGTGACATGGGTTGTGCGTCCGGTGGTGGAAGCAAAAGTTGGGGGGACGCTAATAAGATTCTAACTTGAGGGACATTAGAACTAAAATTATATTTCATGTAAAAAGAGCGAATACTTTAGCTAAAACTTGAGGGGACCTCTTCCCCCCTACGTCCATCTTCGACTTCACCATTTGGTATAATGAATCCCGAGACACGTGTCTGCAGTAATCTCTATAATTTGTGCGACAAAAGTTGGTTATTTGCCGTTACTTCTGGGCACAAAGGTATTTTTTTATTTCTTAATGAAGCAAGTGGTCTAGTTCTCGTGTTATTCACTCGCAAGGGATGACAACAAGGAGAGGGACACAAACTGCGGGATTGTAATTTTTTCAGGAGAGTTTGTTTGTTTTCGGAGTAGCGCTCTCGGGGGGGGAAATTCCATACGTGCAAGGGCGTGCACAAGGCGAGAGGGAGAGGAGGGACACCTGTTGGCCCGAGCCCGAGCCTGAAGGGGTCCCGAGATTTTCAAAATGAGAGGTATATTAGGGACTTAGGGGTAAACAACATGGAAGGGGCCCGTCAAAATCATTTGTGACGAGCAACGATTCCTCGACTTGTTTACATTACTATTAACTTCTTTTTGAAGCGTCCGAAAGCATTCGAAATAATCACGTGGTAGATGAGAACCATGTATCCCCTGAATGCCGCCGAAATCAAGCTCTCGTTGAACCTGCATCCATGAGACCCCCAATGAAGACCAAAATCTATTAAATTTACCTCCTAAAACAGGCTCAATTAATTCCTATGCAAATTTTATCGGAAAACAACAAAAACTTGTTCCACTTGAATGTAAAAAATAGAATTTTTCAAGGCGAGGGGCGAGGGTGATTGAACCCCGTAAATTGAAGTTTCAGTGGCTACGTATGCGTCGTGACACTCAGGCTCACATTTCAAATTGTACACTTGGCGGGAATGGGTTTAAGGGTATATAATCAATGAATAGTATTTCTATTAACAGCAAAAGCTTCATTTTGATGTAAACAATAATTTCTGAAATCAAGGTGGGTTCCTCTTCTAGATGGTACCCCTATAAAAACAACTCGATGTTATAAAAGTCGAGGGCGTACCCCCGCCCCAAAGGGCGATTACGCACCCTCTCAAACGTTACGGATCATCTGCTTAGGAAAACAGCCCGCAATACCCCCCCCCCCCCCAACCTCCGAAAATTGAGAAAAACCACCCCTAAAAATTTCAGTGGCGCAGGCTGCGAAATGACCCCAATGGCAGAAGTGCGCGTCATGACATTCAGGCCCGTTAGTTCAAATTTTCCAGGAGACGTGGGGGGGGGGGAATAAAAGAATATATGTACTCAGTGCATATTACACAAATTAATAATAAAACCTACACTCACATGTATGTCAGTACAATTTTTTCAAAACCAGGGGGGGAGGGATTGCCCCTTTCTGACCCCCTAAATTACGAGCTTGATGGTACCCTTTCCCCTCGGGTGCAACCCTAGAGAAACAAATTTGAGAAGTCGCCTGTTCTAGAAGTCAGAGTTACTCAATCCCCCAACCCCTCAAGAGCGATGGCGCACCCTCTCAAATATTACGGAGCAACTCCTAGTACAAGAGCTCCCCCCCCCCCCAACGAGATTTAAAGGACACTCTCATCCCTCTCCCTAATTAAAATTTTATTGTCTTGTCTACGCCATGGTCACCCTTAGCGGGCATCCCTGTAAAAGTAAACATGATTCCAGAAAACTCAGGAAGCCTAGATACTGGCCGAGAACTCGATTCAAACCTCTCAAGATCTCGAATTGAAACATCTCGACTCTAAATCTCGATTCAAAAGATCTCGAGAAGTCAATTACTCGAGCACTTGATTCAGAAGATCTCGAGAAGTCAATCGCTTGAGTACTCAGTTCCAAAGATCTGGAGAAGTCAATCGCTCAAGTACTCAATTCGGAAGATCTCGAGAAGTCAATAGTCTCAAGTTTTAAAAGATCTCGATTATCAATCACTCGAGTTCTCGCTTTCAAAAGATCTCGATTATCAATCACTCGATTATCAGAAGTACTCGATTCCCGAGATCTCGATTATCAAAAGATCTCGAAAATGCCCATCACTATTATGAACGCTCAAAAAACATTCACAGTTTATCTTTACTTTTATGTTTCATTTCTCAGGTGGTATGGTTAGAGTCCCTATATGAAAACGTATAGGGACTCTAGGTATGGTAAGTGCAATAGTTTATGAGATTTAGGACCGAAAAGTGGCAGATTTGGTGAAAATGCAGAATACAGGGTTATAGGAATGCGCATGCAACAGGTTTTTTGCCCGGGAATTTTTTATTCTGCTAAAATGAAGCCGAGTTTTCTGGATTCACGCGAGTGTCGCATTTTCGGGATTCTACTGTTTTTGTTTCTGATGTGCTGCAAGATGCGCTGCATTGGTGTTGAAAAGGATCATTCAAAGACTGTACCAGAGTTTGGAGATTCTATTCTATTCTATTCAAGAGTCACAACTGACTTCAACTGTATTTATGTCGAGGACTGCATACTAAGTGCCTTGCCTCCATTATTTTATATACCGATAGATGGCAGCACCATCACCGGATCGAACAGTTAGTGAGAATTTTGAACTAGTCCAGGAGCTAATAGCTACCTAGTACTAGCACCCCCAGAGGTATCGTTTCACTTGGAGGACATTGAGACCACGAGCATATTTAACGTCGCCCAGTCCCCATTAATGACAACGGTGGGTCTTCGACCAGCGAGGATCGAACCCGAGGCCCTTCGGTCCCGAGTCCAATGCCTTACCGATCAGGCTACCACGGCCCCGAGTTTGGAGATGCATAATGTAATTTTGTTATTTTATTAGGTTGTGGAGAAAGCAGAGTCGTTGCCAAGACCGGTCGAGGATATTATCATTAGTTTTCTGGTTAGTTAACGGTTAACTGGTTACTCATTTCGAGCATATCCCTTAAACTGGCTTAAAATCTGTAAAATAAGATTGAAAAGTGGCAAATAAGTGATTCGTAGCAAGGCACATAGTATGCAGTCCTCGACATAAATACAGTTGAAGTCAGTTGTGACTCTTGAATAGAATAGAATAGAATAGAAGTGATTCGTATTAAGTTCATGACCTTTTGAAGATAAAAATTTCCAAAAGAGCTGCTAATGACAAGCGACAACGGACACCAAAGATATTGCGTAAAACTCTGTCTGCTAAAGAACCGTGAATGACGTCATGTATCCGCTGTGCGTCTCGTAGTTTCTCATGCCAATCGGTTTTGCTCCATGGTTGCACCATTTATTTATTTATTTATTTTTTCTTGCATCACTGCAGCTGTAGTACTAGAACCATAACCGTAATTGCACCATCCAACGGCAACGAGTTTTGTTGATTTTATGAATGATTTTATGAAAGAAATTTGTTGAAAATATAAACATAATTAAATCGACGGAAGTACATATCTAAAGTTGCTTTGAAAACTGTTCCATTTTATAATCTTGAAAATCCTGTGGTTTTTCTCACTGTTAGAGTTTTTAAAACGAAATATGCTGTTAGAAGTGTTTATGTTGTGAGGTATTTATGCTGAAAGGATTGTTTATGCTGTATAATGGTATTTTCTAAGTCAAATACTATAGTAAAGAGGAAGAAAAAACCTAAAAAGAGTAAAGTTGATGGACTAAAAGTCATTATCAAACCTAAATCATACGACGGTTCGTCAAATTGGTGCCAATTGCAACAAGTATGTCTCAAAAAATTTTTTTACATCACATTCATAAAATGTAAAATTTGCAAAAATTAACTGATGATTTTTCTTTTGATTCAGTAATAAGTTTTAAAATGTAACATTATTTGAAACTAATTTAAACAAAATAACAGGTACACTAATGACTTTATTACATTACTAAGGTTTAATTTCAGTGTTATTTATTTTCGTGTTACATGTAGTACAGTTAAGTACTATTATTTCCTTCAAAATGAGCATCTAATACTCAATTTCATGATCTACAATTCCATATTGCTTTCTGGTTAGAATCGCAAAGAGTAGTTGAATTCCCTCGTCATTGAAGGGTTATTGTACAAGAAGTAAATTCTTTAATAAAGCAAATGGAATTTTGAGTATATACAATAGACCCTCGTTTTACGAGGTTTAAAATTTGACACCTTTATTTTATTTTATGCGGATGCGGCAATGCAAACAGATAAAATTTTCCCCTCGTTCAAAGTAAAAACTGCAAAAGATACACGTAATCAAATGCATTTTGCCGTGCTAATAATCGAGCTTGGGTCACTGGAGACATTTAATGCGATTGATTTCAGAGATCTTTCCAGAAGTAGTTGTTAGACTCGCACAGTTCAGAACTCACTGGAAGAAGAGCTAATAAAAGTGACAAAGGAGGCCAAAACCAACGAGGATACCGACGTGGGTGACGCACAATCAAAAAAGTTCACTAGACAGTAGAAAGGATCTTTCTGATTTGTTTGTAAAGGAAGATTCTATCATGGAAATGATGCAAGTGATCATGGATGCGTTAATGCTCTGCAAAGAGTTACGAAGAAAAAGTCTTAATGAGTGCCAAAAGACGATCATAGCCAGCTCCTCTTTCTAAACAGAACACGACATTAATTTATGTTTTCTTTATACATGTTGTGCATAAAAGTCGATATAAGTACACATTAAACTTATTATACAATTAGTCATCACTAGAATGAAGTATTTTGTTACCTACGGAACCAAACTCCTATTTTAACACTAGAATTAGGTCTCAATTTCCGTGGAACGTAACCCCTGCATTAAACGAGGGTCTACTGTACTCAAAATTCTGTTACTTGTTATTACTACAAGGATTGCACATTGTAGCAGTGTCTGCATTGCATCATGGCCTGTCTTTTCTGTATAATATAGAATATCTCACTGCGATCAGAATGACCTTAAACTGGGAGAACTGCTGGGTTAATGATAAGTAGGGCCGAGGTAGCTAATCGATATTGCATCAGACTTACAGCTGAATGGTTACAGATTTGATACCGGCTGTGCCGCTTGAAGATCATCTTTGTTCTGTTCAAAAGCTAAGCATAAAGTGGCCCAGCAAACTTAACTGTTGGTTTCATCATTCTTGTTTGTTGCCTATAATTCTTCATGTCTTGTATGTAAACTATTCCTTTTTTCTTAACATTTCATGAAATGAAGAATATTTGTTTTATTATTTTAGATTAACTTACTTCTATGTTGATTTCTTTCCAGGTATGCAAAATGCTTGATAAAGATAAAAAATGCGAGACTTCCACTAAACAAATAAAAGATGGTAATTCTTCATCTGCTTATAAAACTGATGACAAAAGTTCTCGGAGAAAAGATTTTAGAACAGATGTAGCAAAAAGCAAAAGTGCCAATTCTAGTCCTGGGAAGATGCTGAATGATGCAAAGTCTAAACCAAAATCTTCTCCTTATAAGAAGAAACCACAGTCATTAGCAAAAAATTCTCCAGCTTTTGCCAAGCATGCAGATGATCAGAAAAATGAAGGCTCTGATCAATTTTCTTTTAATTTTTCTCAAAAGTAAGATCATTTGCGAGTAATAATCGCATTAATATATTTTTAAAATGAATTGTAAACAAAAAGAATTTTAAATATCTGAGTTGGCTCTTTCAGGAGTTAGCTATATTTAGGCTTGCCAGATTTCTAAAATGTTCAACCGGGAGACCAGAATATCCCCCTCCCCCCCCGGCGTAGGGAATATTCATAAAAGTACACATGAAAATGCCTGGTTGATTTTTAAAAGTTAGTTCTATCTCAATGCTATGAATAAATGATTACTAATTATGAACCGAAAGTAGGGGTTATAAATAGTAAATGGCCTGGTTGATTTTTTAAAGTTAGTTCTATCTCAATGCTATGAATAAATGATTACTAATTATGAACCGAAAGTAGGGGTTATAAATAGTAAATGACGGCAGCAGATACATATAAATATTTTATTTCCTACATGTTCATATTTTTAAGTTACTTTAATAAGAAGAAAAACTTAGAATTGAGGATAAAATTTTAATATACATGCATTGCATATATTATATGCTTAGCCAATGCATATAATTAATATGCATTGGCTAAGACTTTTTTTAGAAAGTTTTTTTTTTTGTTTTGTTTTGTTTTTAATCTTATTGTAAAAATCCTCACAAGCTAATCACATTAATTTTACAAGTCAATGTTTCAAACAAGACAAAGTTATTATTTTAAATAATCCTTCACAACTAATTATTTTTAGACTTTTTTAGTCATCTGTAATAAAATTTATCTTTTTCCTGGACGTGAAGTGAACCGGCCGGGTCAATGGGATTTAGTCTAAAAACGGGACCTCTGGCAAGCCTAGGCATTTGTTTATATTAGTTTTTAACTTCCTTTAAACAATTAAAACATCAAGTTTAAGGAGCATTTTGCAACATATCAAATGAGGCAGTGAGAAACAAAGGGATGTAAGTGGCAAAATCAAAAAAATGAAGGTAACTAGTACAAATAGTAGGGGAACCTCTCCTCTGTCTTGGGGCACGAGATAGTACCAGTAGCCCTGGTAGGTGCTACTGTACAGCATGATTTAGAAAAAAAGATCAATGAAAGCCTACCCCTAGGACTTTATATGCATTTTACTCAAAACTTGAAATTATCTACTTATATCTTTGCTTCTGACTGCCTCAAATGATAATTCAAAAATATATACATTTGAGTCCTGGATTTTGGCATGATAGAAGAGTACGAATATTCTCAAATTCACAGTATGATAATTCTAATACTATATCACTTTCTTTGAATACTTTTCATCTCGGAAGTTTTTTTTTTGCAAAAGAGCCACTACTTGCAATGTTTCCTTTGCGCTACAGCACAATGGTCATAGTGGACACTTTTCACTCCAGAGTCTCCCGTACCTGCCACCATTTGTGGCTTAACAAGTTGGAGACAGCTCTGATTTTATGAACCAGACCAGAAATCGACCAATCCCTGGTCCAGCCACCATAAATGTAGATGGTGAATCTTCGAACCTAGAACCTTCTGGTCACCTTTCCAATGCCTTACCGATCAGGCCACCATGGCCAGGTCATATTAGATATGAGAGGTTGACCGAAAAAGGGTCAGGAACAGGAAAAAAGTCACATTCATTCTGATGTTAGTGTTCCAAATTTCACTAACACAGAATTTTATGCTTATTTTTTATTTGTTTTTTCACTAATGATATTGCAACTGTCTCAATTTTTTCTCAAATTGTCTCAATTAAGTTACAATATTCAGATTATAACTTGTGAGGTACTTTTCTAAAACAGCTGCTTGTTGTACATGCTGTAATTTTTCATCAGCCATTTATGATTTTTACAGATCCTTTAATTAGTTGATAGTAAAAACTAGTTTGTCTAAATTTAAATCAAAAACTTATTTTTAAAGTGAGTTTATGGTTATGAAATAAATATTTTGTAATGTCTTTAAATTTTGTGTTTGTAATGATTATTCTGTTATTACTTTTAGGGATGGAGATGTTAAAGAAAACTCAAAGTTTAGAAATAACATTAGGTGAGTTAATAATAATTGTAATGAAAGAAAAAAACCGAATCAAAGCAAAACATTGAGAATTTCAAAAAATAATTATAACTTAGCATCTCAAACTGCATATATCATATGCATGCTAATAAGAAAAGAAGCAACTATGAATTTCTCTATTTGGCATTTGTTAAAAACTCATAGTTGTAACTTAGCAATGTATTTATTTATTTTCTATGTCAAAAACAATTTGTTTGCTACATTTGTTCTACAACTACATGAATATCAAACTTGCCTGACATTTGACATCAATAGTTTACTTTTTACAGAAATACTTACTATCAAACTTACTATCAAAAAATTTGTAAAGCAAACTTTCACATCTGATGACATTATATATCAATAAAAAATGATGATATGAGGCTCGAAGTTTTTTATCAGAATATTTTCCTACCGATAATACTAAAGTTATATTTTTTATTCAGTTTCATAAGGCAGCATTTCTTTTATTTAATTAGATTAACAAATGCAGTTGCAATGGATTGTGAAATGGTGGGAACTGGGCCAGCAGGAGTGGATTCCGTCGTTGCTCGTGTGTCAATTGTTAATTCATTTGGCGAATGTATTTATGATGTATTTGTCAAACCAAAAGAAGAAGTAACGGATTATCGGACTAGAATCAGTGGTGTTCGAGCTTCAGATTTAGAGAAAGGTGAGTTTTTGTGATGTTTTACATTTCAATCTGTATTAAAACATTTCAGCAAAATCCAGGTAATTTTTGTAGATTGAAAAGCTAAGGATGACACTCAGAGCTTTATTTCTAACACATCGTGGGAGTAGTTTAGTCTCCAGAACTCATTTTCTTGTGTAAATAACTGCCTAAATTTCCTCTAATATGAAAATTATCATAAAAAAAGAAAAGTAAAGGGATTGAGTTATAAAATTCAGAGATTAAGGGAAAAATTTGCTTTATATTAAAATTCAATGTGTGAAATTTCAGTTGGATGCTAATATTGTTAAACCTTCCGCTTCCTTTATTCATTTGCACTGGAGTGGTATTAATCTGAGCACCACCTAGGTATTGGTGGTAAATTTCAAATCAGCATTCAATATTCTATATCGGGGGTTCCCAAACTTTTTTGCTCAGTGGCACCCTTTGAAGAATCAGAATTTTCTCACGGCAACCTAGTCTTTTATCTTATCTATTACATTGTACATATGGATACCAAGGATATTACGTAGCACCCCCTCATTGCTCCCTGCAACACCCCTGGGTGCCATGGCACCCGCTTTAGGGGCTCCTGTGCTGTATATCAAGCATGGGAAATATGATTCTCACTGTTTTATTCAATTTGGTTCCCAAGGACATTTTTATAAAGCTGTGTCCTTTCAAGACATTTAGGGTTATTAAGCATGTAATAATAAAGTCTTTCAAATCAGTTATTAATTTCTCAACTTATTAATTTACTACTGATTGGAATTCTTTAATCTGGAAAAGAAAAAAATAAAATTTTTTACCCTTTCTCAAAATTAAGAGATGTCTAAAAATTAAGGCCATGAGAACATGTATTTCAGTAATTATTTTAAGATTTTAATATAGTCAATTTTAGAATTGTCAATGCGGGTGAGATTACTTAAATGTTTACCTGTTAATCCATCATGCTAGCATGTGAATTCTTCGAGAAATACTGAACTTTTTTGTGAATGAAAATTTCAGAATTTCATAAAAGACAACCATCTGTTAAAAGCTGAGGAGTGCAAGCATTTCTCATTTACTGAAACTGATTTATTGAATGAGAAATTTTCTTGCTGTAATTTTACTTATTGGGAAACAAAAGAAATATGAGTTTCTCACTCTCTCTGCTGCTGTAGTGTAAACTGAACAACTTGCCTTTGTAGCAAAAAGCAGGCAACAAAATGATTAAATGTTTCTTTAAAATATTAGTGTTCACAATATTTTTTACAAACTTTGCAATTTTTATTTTCAATGCTAAGACGTTTTTTGCAACAAAGTCTTTTATATAATGCATTAATTTTAAAGTTACTTATGTTTTATTTTAGGTAAAGAATTATTTGAGGTACAGAAAGAGGTATTAAGCATCATCAATGATAGGATAGTAGTTGGACATGCTTTAAAGCATGATTTTGATGTGAGTAGATTTATTTTTTATCTTTTGCTTCGTTCACTGAATATTTCTTCTTTAATTTTCATCGTGAAATGCTGTTATTGATCTATAGTTCATTTTTATTGTTAATGCAATTTGCATCATCGTTAGGGATGGCAGTGAGATATATTGTATCTTTTTCATATACTTCCTATCAATAAGATACATAGTGATTAAAGTTTGGTTTTTAGGTCTAAGTCTCATAACTTTTTTTCCTTCATCATTAAAGAGGAAAAAGTATTCAATTTTGCATGTGTACTAAGTAATCTGTCAATGTAATCTGGTTGCTGTATATTGCTTGCTTGCTCTATCTGGTGCTGCTTGCCAGCAAGTGCATCATGTCCAGGGTTGTCAGATGTCCCGGATTTCAAGGGACAGTCCCGTATTTTGAAAAATTATCCCGCGTCCCAGGGAACTTCCATACGGGACAGTCAGAGTCCCGTATTCTAGCTAATAAAAATATTTTACAAAACAAGACATTATTTTAAGGGGAAAAAGTAAAGTAAAACAAAAAATGTGAAATAAATAGCAATAAGAAAATCATGTGGCAGCAAACACAGAAATTATTTTCGTTTTGGTGGCAGACCATGAGGAGCCAAATGATTGCTTCCTTTTTGCTCATTGACTAATGTTGGAAATACATCTCTCGAACACTCATTCTTCTGGTTACCATTCAAACGCTCTCTGCTGATCAAGCTGTTCAGTTCTGTCGTTCACAGCACAAGTTAAACTTATAAATTTAATCGAAAATCTCAGGCCAGTGCTTTAAAACATGTTTTTTTGACAGAAAAAAGAAACAATTTTTAGACCATGGGTCTATTTTTCGTCATTAGCCTGCACGATAAACTTTAAAATAAGATGTAAATCAAAGATCAAGAACTGCGGAAGATCTCACATAGGAACAAAAAACAGGCTACAGAAATAATATATAAAGATATCGAAAACCAAAAGCAGATGCTAAAAGATTGCTGCAGATTAACAGCAAAATGCTAATATTTCGCGTGACACATGGCATCAAAGAAACACAAAAATATGACAAAAATACTAAGAATCGGACGTGTAAAAGCCAAATGTGCATGATTTTGGACATTTCAATTGAAAATAAATGACTAAACTATTGAAAATAAATACCAAGTGCTTTCAAACTGGCACTGTTTATTGGTTTTTGCTTCCTTAAAAGTCTTTTAAGTTACAGCTTGTAACAGCTGAAAGAATTAGTTATTTGCCCCCATCCCCCACACTTTATATGGTTCATTCATTTTATTTTCCAATTTAAGAACAAAAACTAGAAATTTTGAAAAAAAAAGTAGAAGTGTCAAAATTTTCAGATCATAATTATTTGTTTCACTTGTGTATCTGTTTTTCAAAACATTATTTAACACAAGCAGTAACTTATACTTTATGTAGTCATTGTTTGGATATTAGTAAATCAATTGTTTTATTTAAATAAGCCATACTTGCTTAATGATATTGTTACCAAATGTTTGTGACATCTCAAAGTACTCTGTGATAAATAATGTAAGTCTAATTCATGTCAAATGTGTCTTTGGAGACAGTTATCATGTACATAATTCATCAAATTCTTAAGAAAAACGTGAGTTAAGCTTTTAGATTTGCATCAATTACCACTCATATGCTCTCAAAACCAGCCTTAGCAAAACTTTGTACTGTTTTTCTCCTTTTTTTTCTTTCCTTTTTCTTGAAGATGCTAAAAATCCTATGCCTTTTAATTCTTTCTCTTTTTTTTGCCCCCCCCCCCTCGCCTTTTTTTAGTCCCAATCGCCGCCTCTGAAAATGATTATAAACTATTCAAATGTCCTAGGAAGTAATTTGCGAATGTTTTGAAGTTTTTATTGTTGCAACAGTAAGACATTTGAACCCATGAATAACAGTATATATCCTACGACTATATCATACCTGCCAACCCTTCCGGATTTCCCGGAAGTTTTATGGATTTTCATGTCCTTTTCCGTTTTTCTGGTTATGAGCAAAATCTCCTGGATTTTTCTCTCCAATTTTGGCCCTAATGATACTTTTGTGGAACGTGGCACCACGTTTTAGGCCAAGTAGCCAAGGAAAGGTAGGTGAATCGCACAAGAAGACATGAGGCAAGATTATGACTTCACGGAGTGATACAGCGCATGACTTCATCGGGATCCAATCAAAGCGAGCGTAGTGTCGGGCAACTAGGGGCACAATTTCGACACCGATTATCTTCTCGTTCTCTCAGTTCGAGCTGTTTTTGCTTTGTTCTTTTTTTAAGATGAGTACGAGTAAATGTTGTTTCCAAACTATTAAGGAAAACAATACAAGTAATATTTACTATCGAAAGTAAGTTCAATTGATATGAAATTCATAACTAATATCATATTAAATGTAAAGAGGGTAGGTGTTCTGTTTGATTTTATTTCGCATTAAAATCTTGTGGATAAAAATATAAAAAATCTTTCAGATATTTTTTCTTGGAGGTTGGTAGGTATGCTATATCCACTAATTCTTTGAAGCAATAATAACCATGCCTTTTAGTTTCATAAAAGTGCCCATTCCTCAAAAAAGTTCCCTTTTTTAAAAACAGTACCCTGCCATTTTTTAATCCTGAGTGAAGCTTTGCTTTAGCAAGTTAATGATGTCTCTCAAGTATTTTTTTTTTATAATGCGCAGAAATAGTCATGGCTGAGATGATTCATTAAATCAGTCGATACAAAATCATTGCAATCTCTGCTCTGAAATTGTGCAATTAAAGATCAATATAGAATTTTAACAGCTGAGGCTAGGAATAATTTACAGTCCCAGTCAAGCAAAAATACATTTTGTTAGAATTTTTCAACACATCTGAGAAGACTGAAACAATGTTTAAAGATTTTTGTGCTAAAAGATTGGTATAAAACTGCATAGTATGCCTTCCAGCCTGCTTTATGATTTTGTGTTAATAGATCTACCATGCTGAGAGTTTTCACGTGTTAAATGTATTTCACTATATTACATTTATTTATTTTTTTATTTTTTATTCTTTTAACTCAAAATGTCAAACATTTCAGTGATAAAAATCAAAATGGTACACATAACTTCTTGCCATCTTCCTTTTGATCCTTAGCAATTTAGATTATTTCAAGGTTTGTGCATGCCTTATAAGCTAATGCTTTTTAAGAAAAGAGCAGTTAAAACTCCTAAGTAGTTGCTTTCATCTCCTTGCAAGTTCCTTATTTCTTCATTTTGTAAATAAGTGACCTTAAATTTTTCTTCTACCATCAATCAGGGATGAGATTTTTCCGGCTTTTGCTGGAATTCCAACTTTTTCTGTTGGCTTTTTAAATCTTTCCTCCTTTTCCTCCGTTTTTTGCCACTTTCAAGCCTTATTTTTCTCAAAAATTTGAAAAAAATACAATTTTTTTAAAATTTTCGGTTTCTGATTTCTTAATCTTTCTAATTTTTTTCCTCGCAAATCTTCATCTTCCTCGATATCTGCCAAAAACGTATGTTTTGGAATCATGCCAACGACGTCAGACAAGTGCTGCGCTGAAAGTTGCATGCCTCGTTTGAGATTTCAATCTTTTTGCATCCTGCAAGTATTTCAGTTATTTTTAATGTTGAGTGGTTTTTTACTATATAGTCCAGTCATTATAGTAAGTTCACCTCGGAATTCGAGATACCCAGCTGTAAGTCTGTAAATACTTGTATATTGACACCCTAAAAGTTGTCTCAAAACCTACATATGGTAGGGTGTATGCAACTATTAAATTTCAAAGTCAAAGGTCACTAAAATCGTTTTTTTGCGCTTTTTTTTTGTAAATATCTCATTTTCTATGAGTTTTTTGCTACTTGTACTTGTTATCAATATTGTAGAATACAAAATTCTCTACAAATTTTGTTTAAAAAATTTTTTTATACGGTGAACCGTTTTCGAGATAAAGGGCGGAGAGCGCGCGGTCACAGGATCACTTTAGGTCAACCGGTGCCTCCGGTCGAAAACGCGCCATATATAATTGATGAACTATCAATAAATCAATGATTATAAATATTTGCCAATTTTTATTAACTATTATATTTGATTTTATCATTTTTTCCTAGCCTATCCACGTTTTATTCAGTATTAATTTACTTAACAACACTTACCTGCCTATGTAATTGCAGAATTGTTAATGAAAATATAGGAATTATATTTGAATTTTAATCTAATTAATGTTAATAACTTCTTACATGATGGAAAAAAAACAAATAAATTATAAATTAATCTTTTTATTAAAAAATATCATTCAATACATTTATTTTTATTAAAAATAAAAAAATGGAATAAAGGGTACAAAAACCACAATTTATAATTTTAATCATCTTCTTCCTCTTCATCGTCGTCTTCTGGCTGCTAATAAATTTCAAACTGGTCTTCATTATCGTCTTCAACGACATTTATCTCAAGTTCTTCCATGATTTCAGGGTCAAAGGTTCCATCTTCGTTATTGTTGCTCTGATATGGTACAGCATTGAGATAAGCTTGCCCATTACATTGGCTACAAGCTAAAGAGCATTGCAAGCCCG
Organism: Uloborus diversus; assembly: GCF_026930045.1. Taxonomy (NCBI): domain Eukaryota; kingdom Metazoa; phylum Arthropoda; class Arachnida; order Araneae; family Uloboridae; genus Uloborus; species Uloborus diversus. Next base: position 49,739,603 of record NC_072732.1, read on the forward strand.
CTTTCCTGCATCCGAATCGCGAACCACAACCACTCTTGCAGTTGCAGAAAATTGTATTTAGCAAATCTTCTGGAGCAGGTAGTAAAATTGTCATGATAGGCTCCAGAAAATCGTTTCGCATTTCCCAACCCCATACCTGGGGTCCCAAATCATGCCCTGACCAAGTTGTAACTTGATAATATACACCTTTGAAATGTTGATGAGCAGCTGCACTTGTTGGTGGAATATTTGAAAGCTGCACAGGTTTATTAAGTTTTGTTGACTTGACGTAATGCCAGTGGCGCCGACTCCATAGGGCTTGAGGGGGCCCGAGCCCCCTCAATAGTTTGTTTTGGGGGGCAGAGCCCCCTCAATAATTTAAGAACATTATTTGTCATATTATGGTTTCTAAAATCACAAAAACATGTTGGTATTCTTTACTTTCCTTGTTTGAAGATAGTTACATTGTAAAATACATTCAGTATTGAATTAAAACAAATAATTATTGCGATAGTAAGCAGGTTAATTGAAAACGAGTGGTGTGAATAATGATGGTGTTACGGTGCTGAGAACACTCATAGAATTTGTCCCAATGCGCGAACCTTCGAGTGAAGTCTGTCGCCAGCGGCGCTCTCATCTAAGTGTTGATGATCTGGAAAAAAATTGTATATTAAATGGAAGGCGTGATAGTTTTCTTCCATTATTAGAGTTAATAAAGTAATCTGTATTAACTGTTTTAACTCCATTAAAGCATTAATTTTGAGACATTATGTTTACTTAATAAACTCTGAGTCTTATTCAAAGCAAGCTTAAATTGGTTATTTCACTTATAGTAATCAAAGTGCGACAGCAAACTTTTATGCTTTATTCTTTTAATGATAGTTTAGATTTAAATATCATTTCAATCTTTTCAGAGCTATATATTCACTGCCTTGTAATAGACTAAAAGCATAATTATTACTGTAAATTAAATCGGCTTTTTACGAAAATACCATGCGTTTTTTTTTTTTTTTTTTTCAAAACCATAAAATGTGTCGGCTTGTTGAGTTTCTCAGAGTGTTGATTTACCAATAGTCGGAGTTTTTGGGGTTCTAATGTTGATCATATAACTCTAAAATGCTTAAAAAACTTTAAAACTCACTATTTTTTATCTCAAATTTAGGAAATTTCCCCTGGCAAGGCCCCCGTTATGGCACCCTCCCCCAGTAGTTGTTATAAATCAGTGCCACTGGGGGTGCCTTTCCATGCAAGTCAAGTGCACTACCTTTTATAGTGCTGTAGTCTAGCTATGGCACTGTAAAAATGTCCCTCACTTAAGGCAAGTGAGATGATCTAATTGAAGTAGAAAATTTGTGTACCAATTTTTAGATTGATTTACTTTGAAAACGCCATGTCACATATTGTTTGTTTGTATAAATTATACACATCAGAAAACATGTAAGTTGGCATTTTCAAGGCACAAAAATCTAAACTTTTTTCGGGGGGGGGGGGGCTCCGTGCCTTAATATGCTCCCTAGACCCCGGTGACATCCGGCCCCCCCAATAATTTTTCCAAGTCGGCGCCCCTGCGTAATGCATATAACAAAGATGATCGAGACTTTTCACAAATTTCGGAGCATTATCGACTGCCAATAAAGTTTGAGTTCCACTGTCTAATAATCTCTGGGCCGAACAATTTTCTTCCTCAAATGCTGCAGCTAGTTCATCCAAATTTGTCAGTTTCTCAAAAACTTTTAAAAATGATTTTTTTTCCCTTTTTAAAAAGCCCAGAAGTTGTGTCACAGCCGCTTAATGCGCGCACAGGGTGGCGACAGATCAGGGAAATCAGGGAGATCAGGGAAAAATCAGGGAACTTTATCACTCAGGGAAAAATCAGGGAATTTTGAAAAAATAGCCAAAATTCAGGGAAATTTTATCAAATGAAGAAAAAAAAAATTTTTCCTTGCAAAATTTTAGTACTTTGACTCCCTAGGAATTTTTCGACAATTATTTGTTTTAAAAAAGTAAAGTTAATGAAGTGTCATTATACAGTGCCACATATTTGTGCATATTTTTTCCTCAAGGTCAAAGTATTCAATCTTAGGATGAGTTTCCCAAGATTGCTTCTGTGTCTGTTAAGTTGTTTATTTTACATAGCTTGAATTTCGCTTCCATGCATTCCACGCTACGTAAAATAAACAACCCTACAGGCAAAGAGGAAGCCGTCATTTATGACTTTGGTCCCTTGCCTTTACTCATTGTCTTGAAGTAATTAGCATACTATTATCATGATTTCAAGAAAGAATCTTTGTTTTTTAAATTAATGCTGAAAAAATCATAAAAGTCTCACTTGGCTTTTTCAAATTTAATTGCTAAAATTGAATTTTGACTTTTTTTTGCCATGGTATTTTTTGTTGGCACTTCAGATTACACGAAGGAGTTTTATTTCAGACTTTAAAACTTTTATTTTAAAACCATATGTATATACATTTTGAATTTAATAATTGTTTTTGCATTTTAACGTTGTTTGTTACTAAAGTAATCTAAGATTTTTTTTCGACAACTAATGAAATCATTTGAAATTGAGTTGTGTACATAAGTAAATATTTTAATTTTTTTTAGTAGTTAAAATGCTGTATTCATTCATTAAAACCTACGTTCATGATTAGAGAATAGCTGAATATGACTGGTTGTTGAAAGATTTCAATTTGTTTTGCATAAATATGTCTTATGCCGTGTGCAGGTAAAAAGCAGTAACTGCACATTTTTCTTTTTTTTCTTTGCATTTTTGTCATCTATTGTACGTTATCTTTATTGTACATACCTGCTTATTTGGTTTCCGCTGACCAAAACGTCTAATTCCAACATTTTCCTATTGTTAGTGCTGAATCCACCACACATTTCTCCAAATATCTCGAAAACTAATTTCTGCAAATACTGCCGTTTACCTGCAAACGGCAGTATTTACTTACGTAAGTAAAACTACATTGCGTCCATACTTTAACTATCACTTGTTTGTTATTCTTGCAGCAACAATTATACTGCTTGAAAATTCAGTTCAAGATTATTTCCATTTAAATTTTTTAGTTTTATCATGATTAGATATGTCTTTAAGAGTGGTTTCAATAATTTCTTAGAATTCTTATGTTAACTGGTTCCTGGAAGTAAAGTATTTGTTTTATATTTCCTACAATATTTCTCTGTCGATAATTTAACATTACAATTTTTACCAAGAAAAAAAAAAGGAGCATCTTTTCAAAATATATTTTTAATTAACAGCTTAAACCGTTTTAAACACTGCATTTTATTTAATATGTAATGCTTTTCAGGTAGGGCAAAGAAAAGAAGCCATTATCATTGGTAACGTAAATCAGGGAAATTTGGTGAACTTAATCAGGGAAATTAGGGAAAAGTCAGGGAACTTTTTTTTCCAGTTTCTGTCGCCACACTGGCGCAGAAATAAAATATGTGTTTTGGAATGAGGATAATTATCAAAACTTTTAGTCGAGTATATCTCCGTTTTTACATTTCCTTTCCCAACTTTTTTAAAGAAAATTTCTTGTTCGTAAGACAGTGTACGCTCAATTGAAATGACAAGTAAATCAATATCTTGTTCTATTATAACTGCAGTTTTTTCAGACTTTGATTCTTCAATTGCAGTTTCAACAATAAGAACATCCGCATCATCTCTGGCTTGTTTAGTAGTAATATTTGCTACTTGTAATTTTTCGATTAGCATATTAATGAGCATATCTTTGTTATTTCGATTTGATAAGAATTTTTCTTGAGTAACTGGTACAACCAATGTTTCATCGAAACAGACAAATATTTATAATCATTGATTTATCGATAGTTCATCAACTATATATGGCACGTTTTCGACCGGAGGTACCGGTTGACCTGAAGTGATCCTGTAACCGCGCGCTCTCCGCCCTCTATCTCGAAAACGGTTCACCGTATAAAAAAAAATTTTTAAACAAAATTTGTAGAGAATTTTGTATTCTACAATATTGATAATAAATACAAATAGCAAAAAATCTATAGGAAATGAGATATTTACAAAAAAAAGCGCAAAAAAAAAACAATTTTTATGACCTTTGACCTTGAAATTTAATAGTTGCATACACCCTACCATATGTAGGTTTTGAAACAACTTTTAAGGTTTCAATATCCAATTATTTACAGACTTACAGCTGGGTATCTCGAATTCCGAGATTCTTACCTAATTTAAGCTTAAATGACTGGACTAATATGCTACCTTATAACTGCTTATTTTATTCATTATTTTCAGTAATATTTTTATTACTTTAATTTATTTTAGAAAAAATGCAAGAGTTAATAAAAAAATGTGACTTAACACCCACAGTCTCAAATTTTATTGAAACTTGGCATGGTTACTTTGTGTTTTTAAGAAAGTGTAAAAAATATTTATTGTGAATCAAACGGTTTAGGCTTTACAGCCTGTTAAAAGTTTTGTGATTTCATGAGGCAGCTGCAAGTTGTTCTCTTGATTCTGAAATCTTATTAGGAAGTTTTATAAACAAATTTTGGGTTCCAATGCAAGGAAAAAGATAACCAATTGTTTATATACATATATACAGTCGGACCTCGATTTAAGGTCACCCCTCGGGAACTGACTTTACTGACCTTACTGACCAAAACTGACCTTATAAGTGGGGTGACCTTATAACCGATCCATGTATATTTTTTTGATAAATAAACATGTATGTACACTAATTATTTTTAAAATTTAATACATACAAAAATATCAGTAATTAGGTTATAATTTAATAGATTTGAACTAATTAAAACTTTTGGAAGCAATAAGACATTTTGAAATGATTTTTTAGAACTTTCATTTAGAGTAAAGTTGCATACAAATATGCCCAAGCAGAGAACTGATGAGCATCTTACCTAACTTAAAATTATCATAACTACAGGACTGAAAGGATTTTTCTTTCGTTTAAGCACAATGGTTTCTAATTGTTTTCTGAAAATTTTCTTTGGCTTCTTATGACTGGTAAAAAAGTGTGATATGTACATGTTGAGTGCCCTTATTACTACTACTTCATATTTTAGCGTTGCTGTCGTAATACTCACTTTCTACTGCATTTTGTGCACTACATGCTACGTAATAGGAATATGACTTTTCACTTTTTAAGGATCGTATATTGCGAAAAATTCTTGGAAGTGAATCTAATAAGCACTGAAATTATTTAGGGAAATCAGACAGAAGTGACCTTATAAGCGATTAATGTATTATGACCTGACCACATATTCAATAAGACACAACATAGAATTCCTATTCAATGAGCCGGGACTTTAGAAAAATGACCTTATATGCGTGGTGACCTTATAAGCGAGTGACCTTATAATCGGGGTCTGACTGTATTTATTTATTTTCAATTCTTACTATGAAAAGTATGTTCTACCACATAAAGAAATTTTAGATTTTTCTCTTTTAAATTTTTACTTTACAAACAGACCTAATTTCTTAGGTCCGTTTGTATTCTTATCATCCCTTTTTCACCATCAGGAATTTGGATGTCCCTTAGAGTCCATGTGGGCGGGCCTATCTGCCTGAATCCGATCACAAAAACAGTTAATACTCTGATAAAAAGCTGAAAGCAGACAAAATGATTGACACTGAATGCTTCACCCACACATATTTCGAGTACTTATCCATTTTCAAATTTGTGTTTCCAAACAGTCTTAATTTTTTTTCTTTTTTTGAAAGAAACTATTTTCAATGTTACCCCCCCCCCCCCCCCCCTCTCATTTGAATTTGATTCCGATCTGACAAAGTTTGAGAAGCGCATAAATGTATATTTCACTTTAAATTTAGTATGTTTGTGCAATTAATATATCGTCTGAAACCAAAAATAGATAATATAAGAGTTGTGCACTTATTTTTTCCGAAATTTGTTTTTTAAAAATATACCTTTCAACAAGTAACCAAGGTAATTAAAAATTGAAAAGAATTCCTTAAAAACTCCTTATTTTTAATTTTCAAACTTGAGTATGAACCTTGTATTGGAATTACTATTGTGGCCTCCACTGTTTTTGTATATTTCACTTCTGCAAAGAGAATTTCAGTTCTCTAAAATATGCTAAATCATTTTCTTGCATCTGAAACAAAAAACCCTCATACATACATACATGCATATAATACATAGATATGCTATCACACAAATAATTCAATTTCTCTTTTAGCTCTTATAACCGTATGTCTTTAAATTAAGCAATAATTCAAGAAAAGTTTTACTGAATGCATTTTATATAAATTTTTCTTTTCGTATATTGCATTATAGGTGTTGTTTATCAGTCACCCAAAGTGGAAAATACGTGACACTGCATGTTATAAACCGTATCGTGACCTTAATGGTGGTCGTACCCCCTCTTTGAAGAAATTGACATCTCAAATTCTTGGTTGTGAAATTCAAGGAGGAGAACACAGTTCTGTAAGATGTTTTCAAATCTTCCCTATATTTTAATTTATTTTAACAACGTTGTAATTTTGGATTTGTGCTTGCTACATTGCAATTTATTTCTCAAAAAAAATCAGAATTTTGATTTTGTTGAATGAAATTTTTCAAACTACTTCTGTCAAATAATTATGTACAGAGAGAGACGGACGAAATTGTGAAATCTTAGGAGGCCAGGAAATGAATTTAGGCGACTAACAAATTACTTCTCTGAGTTTATAGGAAAATTCAGTGTAACGTGGCTTCTCAAAGGTTCTTGTTCTGAAAGAACTGGTAGCCAAGGTATTTATTTTTGTTGCCTGGGTAACCTGGCACCCGGATTCGTCAGACTCTGATTATATGAATTGCTTTGTCGTATTTTGTAGCAATATACCTATTAAATGTGGTTACAGTAAAATATTATTGCATATTTTGAAAAACTTACTTTTTGTGCTCATATGTTCAAACTATAACATGTAGTCTATAACTCAGTTATTTTCCTGTATGGTATAAATTTATTTTGGACATAGTCTGATGTTTTGACTATAAATTCCTTGATTAGATTAAGCCAAAATATAAAAATGTTGTCTCCTGTTTTTGTTGTTTTTTTTCTCTCTTTATACATTTACATTGTTAAAATTCCTAGTAATAACACTATGTAATTTTTTTAATCAAGTTCTCACTTTGGTTTGAGGGTATTTCAGACTATATATAGTAAAAAATTACACATCCTTACCCATATCGATGTTTTCAGTTAAATAAGAAAATAAAAATAAAAAATTCCAATAAAAAATAATTGAAAACCCTTGATTTATAAATTAATTTTTAAGTGAGCCAAGTAATAAATGCTGAAAATCTTCTTGCCCACAGCCGGGTTCAAACCTGAGACCCTAGGGTTGCTGGCCAAGCGCTTTACTGGCTGAGCTATTCGAGCGACAAAAGTTCGAGCTATTGATGCAGCAAAAAATGCTTCGTGATTATCTTGATTTAATTTCAATTTATTGCTGCTCCACTCCTATTATTCATAGCATGGTGTTATATATAGCCTATAGCATTCCTCAATGAATGACTATTCAACACAAAAGGAATTTTTCAATTTGAACCAGAAGTGCCTGAGATCAGGGCGTTTAAACTAACAAACTCTTCAGCTTTATATTATTAGTATATGTCTAGGATTATGAAATTTTGTTCATGTGTATTTTAAGCATAAAAGAGGTTCAGTCTTGTCAAAAATCTAACAATAGTTATAATTGCAATCATATTTAACTGGTATCTAGAATTTTAAAGAGCTACAAAGTTAGTATTCAATCATGTTTCAATTATTAAAATTGTTGTTGGTATTGAAGGAGATGCTGCTGTAAAATTTTTGGTGTGCAATTGCAAAGCATTGAACCACATTCGCATAACTTTTTAGAAAAAAGTGTACTTTAAATTTGCAGGCTCAAAATTTTTGATGTCTGATCTTGAAGCACCAATACAAGAATCAGCTGATGTGAATGCAAATCTAGGAACCATTCGTTTTGTTCACTTTCTGGAAATCGACAATCATTTCCTAGCCACTTAAAGCGGCATACCACATCAAGTTTTCTTACAAGTACATAGTGATGCAAGAATAGCAACTGGATGGAAAAAAATTGTGAAATAATTTATATAGCAAAAGGATGGAACCATTAAAGCTAAAACCCCGTTATTGGTTCTCTTCTCTTCTGCGATTTTGTAGACTAGTAGCATATTCTTAAAAGTCTTAGAGACTAAGCATTTGTGCTGGATATGAATGAGAAACAAAGTTTATGTTACGCAGAGTTTCATTAGTAGATTAAAATACTCATATTAACAATAAACAAAATTGTGCATTTTTATTACTAATTCCTATATAAATATTTTATGATTTCAGGTTGAAGATGCACAAGCAGCTATGCTGTTATATTTAAGACACAAAAAGGAATGGGAACGTCAACTGAGAGCTAAAAAAAGAAAAAAGGCTGCCACTGATGCAGAAAAAACATCCTGATGTTTATCACATGAAACATGTACATATGTATACAATAAATTATAATAGTTTTTTTTTTACTGCAGAGCATAGAGTTACATGGTTTATTTTAATATATGTTACGTGAAATAAATTTTCATCATAAATGTTAGTCTCATTTACGCCAGTGTTTTGTTTGTTTTACAACTTAATTGTCCTTTTTTATATTTTAAGTTGTTATGATTACTTGTGGTTCTTTTTTAATACTTTATACAATCAGCAGGGCTCCATCGATGGCTAGTTTTGGCTGATGGTTTTGGATGATCTGATGATTAACTGAAATGTTCACTGTTCGTTTTTGTGCACTTTCTGGACATCCACAATCATTTCGAAGCCTCTTGAAGCGGCATACCGCATCAAATACTGTTTGCTGAGGCACAACAAGCAAACAAACTGTTGTTTTACTTGGTTAAACAATTTTAAAATAGCAGGTCTTTTGCTTAAAATTGTTGTCTACAATTGCATTTTAGGAACTGCAATTTCAAAAAAATTGGAGGGGAAGACGGAATTTATTTCTATTTATTTTTCAAAAAAAAATAAAGAAAAATTAATTTGAATTTTGACATCTTGAATTCAAATTATGTTTTTCGCAATCACGAGTGTGTTTCTGTAGGCGTGTGTGTTTTTGTGTGTGTGGGAGGAGGGTATGTGTGTTTATGTGTAGAGGGTATGTGTGTGTAGGCGTTTGTGTCTGTGTGCTGGCATAAGTGTGTGGGTAGTTGTGTATATGAATGTGTGCACGGGGGGGGGGGAGTATGTGTATGTGTGTGTAGGCATATGTGTTTGTGTCTGTGTGCAGGCATGAATGTGTGGGTAGTTTGTGTGTGTAGGTGTATGTATGTGTTTGTGCGTGTAGGCATATGTGTTTGTGTCTGTGTGTGTAGGCATATGTGTTTGTGTCTGTGTGCAGGCATGAATGTGTGGGGAGTTGTGCCTATGTGTTTGTGTGTGTGTGTGTGTGCGTGTGTGTGTGTGTGTGTATGTATATGCGTGTGTGTAGGACATGGATGCAACCTGGAGAGGGCTTTCGCTATAGGAGCAGCATCGTGAGGAGCCCGTCGACGGTGATGGTGCGGTGGGAAAATAAAATGATAGCACGCCAAAAACAGTCAAATGAAAGCAATAAGCAATCGTGATTGCTCAAAAAAAAACCAATCGGGGAGAGTGCTCAGAGCTCCATCCATTACCCTAACGTGAATAAATATGGCCTGTAACCGCATTTTAAGACTTCAATTTCTACAAATTTCCGAGAAGTCCCCTGTGCTGTTCTTTCCCCTAACATCACCAAAAACCGTCTAAAATTGCGTTTTTAAAACTACAAGTTTCAAATTTGAGAGATTTGATGAGCAAATAAAATCAATCTAATAGAAGAGATTTGGTTCCTATTGTGCCCCCCCCCCCCCCCCCACCTCTAAAAAATATTTTCTAGTTTCGCCACTGTTGTGTCTTGATTTATACAGCTGATTCTAATCTAGCTACGTAGAAGTTGAATTCTTCATTAAAAATTTCAATTTGTAGACGAGTTTTTTTTTTTTTTTAAATTCATAATAGTAATCAAATTTTTCGACTTTTATGCATGTGTGCAAATTAAAGTGTTCAAAGTATAGTGCAATATTCGACTTGAATGCAATAAATGTCAATTTTTGAACTGAAGGAGAAAGTATACATTTGAAAGTTTTTTGCAGCTTTGTGAAGATTTTCTTCTCTTGACTATGGTGCCATTTCATGATCTAAAACTGAATTACCACCAAACTATTTTAGGAAAATGCCAGTAATTTGTCAAACGCAAGCATAATCAAAGACGTAAAATATGCTAGTGGTCACAAAATCCTCCAAGTGAAACGATTTTTCTGGGGGGAGCGGGACAGGGGATTTCTCAGTTGGTGGTCCGGATTAAAAAATCAAAGCTGTCTTCAGGGGTCCCATCGAACGGGTTAAACCACAAATGGTGGTACATGGGGGATTTCTACTGAGGGAGATACAAATAATGATACAGTAAAACCTGTCTACAACGGTACTTTTGGGACCTAAAAAAACATTGTTATAGACAGTTTGATTATATATGCTGACATTTTGCTGGGACCAAGGAAAGTATCGTTATAGTCAGGTTTATTGTTATAGACAGTAAGGTTTCATATAAAATTCTTATTAATACATAGGTTTCACTGTATGTATTAATAAAAATTAAAAAAGCTCTCAATGTACTTTGGAATATCCATTTAAAATATGGAGCTTTAACAACATACATACAAAACCCGAAATACAAATTTTCAATTCAATAGTTTTTGCAGTCCGACTACATAGCAGCAATATGGAAGACAGCAAGAAAAAGAGCTTAATGCCTTTCAAACTAAAAGCCTGAGAAAAATATTAAACATATACTGGCCAAATAAAATATGCAACTCAGACGTATATGAACGCACTAATTGCAAACCCATAACCAAACTGGTAAAAAAGCACAAGATGGTCATGGATGTTGGATATGTTCTCCGAATGCAGGGAATAGATCCAACAAGAACTGCTCTCACGTGGACCCCTGATGGCAAGAGGAAGCGCGGACGTCCAAAACAAGCCTGGCGGCCATATTGGTGAACTTACTTTGAAACACAACTCTAAAAACACTAAGCATGTTGGAAAGCCCTAAATGTTACACCATGATTAAATGTACCTGTACTTATGCAAGATTTTGAGGATTAGTCCAAAAAATGTTGAATTTTAATCCAATTTTGTTCTCAATTCAATGTGAAAATTTAATACCAAAAACTACGTTGCAGCTGTCGGCCGCCATTGAAATGGTTAAACTGAACCTAGGCCGGAGAGTATGCATGAGCGACGAACCATTACGGAGGAAAAGATTCTGCTATTAGCTTCTGCGTGGTTTGATGATACCTTTATTAACGTCTTTCATCCCTTGGTGTGCCAAAAGGCATCAGAACCATATTTTAAGAGGTGAAAAAGGGCACCCACCTGGCACCTCTGGTTTTAACACTGTAGCTTCAAATTTACTCTTTTAGAAATTTTCGCCGAAGAGCGATCGAGCCCTTCCTTTCCAAAGATAGAAAACATATTGAGATTAATCCAAATATATCATGAGCCGAAAAAAATAAAGTTGGGTGACTAATTTGAACTCATACCGTTTGAAAAGTATCAGCTCCTGTATAAAATAGTAATTTTCTTTAATCCCATAAAAACATTAGAGGAAAAGAGACAGTAGCAACAAAACTCACAGTTCTTCACTCCCACGAGACCATGTTATGTTTTAACACTATGAAAAGTTCTCGAATGTAACAATAAAACATTTTGGAGTGTTTATTAGTTAGCAAATATAACTCAATATTAATTTCGGGAGGAATGTTTTTACACATTTGAATTACAGTGAAAGTTCGGTAAGTCAAACTTTGATGAACCGAAAACTTCCACTCGACGAAGTGAAAAGTTATTCCTGTCTTACTGAATGGAGAATTTATGTTATTTATTTTCGGTAAGCTGCATTTCGTCGAATCGAAGTATTCGATAAGCAGAACTTTATTTCATGTCCGTCGGCAGATTTTCCTTGCTATAATGTACCATCGTAATTCCATGAGTCGAGAAGTAGCTTTTTTCGACCCCAATAGTACGAACAAAAAGCTGCGCAATGGGGTTGTTTCAATCAGTCAAAAGTACTGCTTTTAGTCACTGAAGTTGAAACAATGAGCGAAATAATAATAATAATAACATGTAGTGAGCCAGGTTATAATTCAGAAGTGAATTAAATATTGCCTCCAACGCTTACTATCAACCACTATCTTTGCCACTGCATATGTGCATATATGTGAATTAAATATTCCACTCTGCACTAATGGCATCAGTATTTCATCATTTGTGATGTCAAGTGTAGAAGCGTAAAAAATAAATTTGAATATGCACACCGATTAAAATAATTTTTTTAAATATTAAACTTTCTCAAATTATTTAAAAAATGGTCAGATCCTATGATTTTAAGCATGTTCTTTCAGAATAAAATACTTTTAAAATTTCGGAAACAACCCCATTGCATCAAAAGGTGGCTCGAATAAATCTCGCACAAAAATTTACCAAATGAGTGGAACTTTTTACAAAAGAAAATGAGTATTCCTTCAAACACAGGTTTTATGGATTTTGTTACAGTTGATGACAAAATTTTAGTTACATATAAACTTACTAATTGATATAGCCTTCTCGAGAGTTTGGAACTCAATGAAAACTTTGACATAAAGGAATATTCGACTTATAAAGTTACAAATTATCGCGAATTGACAAGTTCAAAACTTTGTAACGCAGACATTGCAACAAAAACTGTCTTCTATGCTTTTAATTACAACATTCTGTTGTTGTTTTATAGTATGTTTTCTTAGTAAATTATTCAACTGGAACACCATTAAAGTGTTTTTAATTTTGCACTTGATGCTGAATAAAAAGAAAAGATGATAATGGAATTCTTGATGGTTCTTAGAGAAAACAAAAATGTCAAAAAAATTAGTAAAAAGACAAAGCCATCTTATTCTTCTCTTTGACTTCAAGCCTAAATAGCTTTCTGGATCTCAGCGGTAATTGTCCGATTTTGTATTAATTCGTTGAATTACTTACATTAGGTTCACTGCGTTTCAAGTAATGCGGTAACAAGGTCGCATAATTAGAGAAACTCTTTTCTTTGAATTTATGTAATGCATCACTGACATGGTTTTTTATTGGCTGGTGTTTACTTTCTTCCTATTAGTATCTTTATTTTTCGTACTTATAGCAACTGTAAAATATTCTGAAGAATAAGAAGTAAAAGCGTTTCATTGCGAAATAAATAAATAATAAAATCTTGCAGAACCCCTAAAATTGCTCTAAAGTAGGGTATGTGCAGCGGGAAAAATTTAAATGAAAAGATAATTGTCACATTTAATTTAAAAAAAAAAAAAAAAACAGATTAGAGAAAAATGATTTTTGTTAGTGCACAAGCATTTAGTTACGTAGGTCAGTCAGAAAGTTAGTTGCACATGACAATTTTGATGAAACTCAGTGACAACAGTTCAGACATGTACCTTTACCGTGTGACGTAGTAGCTTCCCCAAGGCGAGTTTAGTTTTTCTGATAATCAGTTGCAAACATGCCTCAACAGCTGCAAGTAGCGTCCAAATTGGAGATGAGTGCAGTGATCGGATTTTGTTAGCAAAAAGGTGCAATTGCACTGAGAGAGAGAAATTGACGGGCAGTATCATGAAGTGTATGGTGAAAATGCCATGTTACGTTAAGCTATCGTGAAATGGTGCAACATGGTTGAGAGTGGACGTACAGATGTTGACGACGCTGAGCGCGAGGGAAGACCAAGTTTAGGTGGGAAGTGTGTGCACCCTCCTTAGTCGCCAAAACCTTTCAACTCCTGACTTCGATGTTTTTGGTCTCATGAAACAAGAACTTTCATTAGACGATACCATTCGGATGACAAAGTGAAAGCTACAACCCAACAATGGTTATCAGACATTGGACGGGATTTCTTTGCAGAAGGTATCGAAAATCTTGTACCACGTGTCGACAAATGCTTAAATAATGGAGGTGGCTACGTTAAAAACTACATGTTGAATGGAACTTTAAGATAACAATAAAGTTATTGCGAAACTTCAATCCTTTTCTTGTTTTCTTGAGTAATAGAACTAACTTTCTGACTGACCCTCGTAGTTGGAACTGCAATCGGTATAGAGGCGCTTTTTGTTGTCTGTCTAATGAACTGTTTATATAAAATGCTTCCTTTGAAAATTAGAAAACCTAAGAAGTTTCATCACACACACAAAAAAAAAGGCCCGAGCCTAAACTTCACCGCAGATAAACGCATTTGGGGGGGGGGGGGGCGAACTTTTCCTCGCGTCTGAAAGTTTTAAAGAGCGAGGCATGATCCCATTTACATTTAGCGATTGAAATAAACACCTAGCAACTATAGTTGGGGCAAACATAACCGGACAGCGTCGTAATGCTGCGATTAGGTTCTGCGAAAAATTCATGATGCTGCCAGGTTAATTTTGCCTCAGCTATGGACAACGATGTAGTTAAGTTGTTTCAATCATTATCTAATGATAGAGTTCGTTTGAAGGCAATTTAGGTGATGAGTTCTTCAAATTTTACGGGGTTTTTTGAATCAGAAAGGAATGGGCCTCGACTGTTGATCCTTCTATTCTGTTTTTGAATTTATGATTTGTCTTATCTGTGTAAGGCTATAAAACTATTTCAACGGTGTAGTTATTCAGGAATACTTAATACATTCTAAACTACTGGCTTATACATTTTTTTTTTAGGTTTTTTTGGTTTTAACGCAGTCGAGTTTTTTGTTTTTATTTAATAATTTTTTCCTTGTCTAACGTTGTCGAAAAGAACTTTAGAATGTTTTTAACGAAGTTAAAAAACTTAAAATTCAATCTCCCTTCCCGTAAATCCCCCCCCCCCCCAAAAAAAAAGAAAATTTGTAATGGCGTTTTTAAAGTCATATTGTCAAAAATTTGAGAACCCCCCGAAACTTCTCTCTCCTCCAGCGCCATCAAGCATAGGCCTTATAACTTCAAAAAATTTCCGAGTTAGAGCTACCCACCTCCTCCCCTAACATATCAACATGTATCCCAAAATTGCGTTTTTAAAACTTCAATAACAAAAATTTGCGGGGACAGTCCTTAATGCGTTTTTAAGGCTTCAAAAATTTCCAGAGTAACTTGCGCTAAACCAAATCCTTTAACTAGTCTTACAATCAAATATAGCCTGAAATTGCGTTTAAAAAAAATGTTTTTTGAAATTTCGTCTTAAATGAGATACCAAATCCAGTGTCAGTTTGGCATGTATTTCAAAACATTATAAATACTCCTAGTTCTGCTCCTTCCTTTTCCCTACAATTATAAAGGCACTGCTGATCCTATGAGCGCATGAAAAGTGATTGGTGGTACATATTACTATTTCATGTCCAACTTGAAGGCCAATTAAAGACCTTCATGGCCTTTCTTTGGCACTTGCGACATTTACGACACCACGCATCGTTTTTTGAACCAACACGATTTGTACATTATTGAATGTTGATTAAATTATATTATAATAATAAATTAAAATTATCTGAGAAAACATTTGCTCTCATTTTGATTAAGTAACTTTAACTCTTGGTAATTCTGTAAAATTACTATTCAAAAAAAAAAAAAAAAAAAAATTAAAAGAATCAATAGTATCGTTTGCCGTCCCCCCCCCCCCTCCCGTCTTCTTCCTACTTTTTTTTCCTTTTCCTGTTTTGCTCTCCCCCCCCCCTCCATTGCCATATGTCTACCAATGCGCAAAATGCTTCAAAAATAATAGCAACAGGTGACTTTTTGTCAAAAACTTATGAATCCCCCCCCCCCCCCCCAAAAAAAGATCCTGTCTACGGCCTTGGCCACTTCATGTAGCTTGTTGTCCAAAAAACACGAACGCTTTCGACAAATGTTTTGGAATTGCCTAGATATTTTTTTTTCTTAATTTTAATTCCAGGAAGTCTCCAAAATCGCATGGGACAAGATCTGGGCCACTTCATGTAGACCCGTAGTTCAAAAACACGAACGTTACTAAACAGTTGTAGCCTTGATATTTTTCTCCCAATTCGAACTTCAGGAAGGTTCCGAAATCGGATAAGATCTGGATCACTTCCCCACTTTATATAACCTCGTTGCTCAAAAACACGAACACTATTGACAGTTGTTTTCGAATTACTAAGAAATTTTTTCTCATTTTGAGAGAACAAAATTTTTGTTTTTAATATCATCTTTTTTTCCTGAACGCGGAACGAGATTAGAGAATATTCACTACATTTTTTTTCATACAATTTGCATTACTAATTAATCACTGCTTTTATATTTCGATTTTTCACAATATTTTCCTGCAATAGCTAAAAAGTGGCAGCAGATCCCTCTCATGGGCGAATACAGACTAACCATTGGGAGGGGGGGCATGCTATAGAATGCTCTCCCCCCCCCCAAAGCAAGCCTACGACTTGGAAAAAATTCTGAAATTGCACGAAAAATTTCTTAAAAGGCTTGGGTGTGAATAAAAGGCACGAATTGGTCACGAATAGTTCTCCTAATAGGTATAAACGTTACAAATGAATTTCAAAATAATTAGTGAATTAAAAAGACAACTGAAATCGTTTACATTTTATTCATACAGTGTTTGAACACAATGTGAATGGATGCTTTTGTCGACTGTTTAGGTGGGGGGGGGAGGGGGTCATGACTCCCATGACCCTCCCCTTGTATCCGCCACTGATCCCTCTCCTTCTTGGCTTTGTGTCTACTGTGACCACGGATTGTATGGAAAGAAAAACATCCGTTTTACAGCTGGAAATAGACAAATCAATTATTTTTTACCAATGTCAGCTTTTGCAGAAGCAGAGTCTCATTCAAATGAGCGGAATACACGCATCAAATTTTTACTTTTCCACCTTATTCTCATAGATTCGTCTTATCAGGACGTTTGAAAATTCCATGCTATCCGTGGTTGGACAGTACGTCTTTAAGAATAACTGATTGACCAAGAACAAGCTTAATTTCTCTGCTAATTTCAAATGGAACATGATGGAAAGTTTGCGCGAAAGATGATCTTGAGTTAATTTTTACACGTAGATTATAATATTTATGGTATTTGTTGAAAAATTACATATGGTTGACTGCATAACTAAACCACAGAAATCTGTACAAAAAATAAACCAGAGGGCATTCGCTATTTTTAATTTTCAATTTTAAGGAAGTTATACTTTTAAGAAGATTAAGCTTAAGAAGTAATCAGTTGGAAGTTTCACTGAATTTTGTTTGCTAAGGATCAGAATAAATGAAGATGCGTGTGGGAAACGCATGTTTATCAGCTAAGTAGCTACGGTTGACAAGATTTTCCCAACAATAAACGAAAGTTTTATCTTTCCTCCAGAAATCGCATACGAGAGGGTAGAAATCCGTCTTAACGCTGCACGCTTACTTTCACTTAATACATATGTATATGACACTCGTTGACACCAACACGTTTTATGTTGTTTCTCAATGGAACTTGACCAAATACAATCACTTGGTTAGAATTTCCTGTTATTAATATTATTTTTTGTTATCATCACGGACGCGAATTTAAATTTTTTGGAGGGAGGAAATTTTCAATTTGCGGAATGAAATTCCGAAACTTGCCGAGCAATAAAAACTTACACATGTAGATACATTGGAACTCCAATTATCTGACTATCCGAATGACTGATTATCCGAATCAACATCTACCAGAATTTTCTTTGAATCTTTCACCGACGGTCGTTGTTCGTAAATGGTTTCGTTTTGCCTCCTTCTTTTTTTTTTTTTTTTAAAGAAACTTTAATGTCGGAAACTAACGACTCTGTAAGTGAATCGAGATCGTTCCATTATTTTTCCATCTTAACAAGTACAATGTAAAAAAATGTGAAAAAAAAAAAAAAAAAACACATTCAACACCTAGCCTCTGACATTCACTTGAACTTTAGCATCTTGAACTCAAATTATGTTTTTCGCAATCACGAACTGCAATAGGACCCTACTCGTAAGGTTTCTTGGTTCTACAAACGGGATGGAATGGAGTGGAAATAAAGGAGAAATTTCCACTCGTCATATTATGGCTGGTGATTTTCTAGATGAGGTAACACGAGGCATATCCATAAAAAATAAATGATCATCAGGATGCGGTAATAAAGCTATGGTCAATTTACATCCGTACACATCATAAAGATTATATTTACAGTGCATAACATTATGTATTTTTATTTCTTATCCATCTTAAATGATGGGAATTGGTAATCTGGAAATTTTGTATTTAGATGAAGCTTTGCTGTTTAAATTCATCTATATAGGTGTTTTTTCAGAAAAAACGTGGTATTGCATTAAAAAACTCGTTTTAATGTAAAATTTGCTTGAGTTAAGCTTTATAAAAAAAAGAAAAAGAAATAAACAAACCGCAGACGTTTGTAACCATGAAGACGAAAATTTCTCTCTAAATAAATACTAAAAACAACAAGCTAGATTTGTTCTTGGTGTAATGGTAATCTGAAAAGCTTTGGTCAAGAGGGGGTGATAAGCAATACGTGATTGCCCTCCCCCCCCCCGAAAAAAAAACTACATAACAACTGGAAAATTTTCAGAAAACTGAGATTCTATAATATTTTCCAGCAACCGATACAACTTCTTCGAAAGTTATGCAATAAAGATACTTTTAAGAAGAAACAGTAGCCGTTACTGGAAAAATTTATGGAATCCCAGTTTCCTAAAGATTTTGTACGTTAATTTTTTTAGTGTAAAATAACCTCTAATAAATTTTTACAATAACCTCTAATATTTTTTACAATAACTTTTAAAGTTTTCCGAATGGTTGTATTATTGAATTGGTCATCCTGATTGATTGTATTTCGCCTACCGTAAAACACTCAGGTAAGGACTATAACCTGGAATTGTATGATAGCAGAAGGTATAGGCAGAAGTTGTGTGATTAATTGTTGCGTGAAACATAAATACTTAATGCTTAAATATGTGACAAAATATGCTCAAATGGAAGGCTTATTCCTAAAGCAGATTCCTATTGCATGGGATCTTATCTTTTTTTAAGAATAATTTGTATTTCAACAGGATTCAACTCTATGTCATGTTCCTAGCAGAAGCAAAATCCTGTTTCAAGGCAATCTTGTTTTACGGCTGAAATAGACTGGCGATATTCCAAACCTCAATCGAATCGGAAATCTTTCGAACACGATTTCTTATTATCCAGTCTAGCAGCAAGACTCAATTTATTGAAGCAATAACTCAGCCGCAGGATATGACATAATGTCAGCTGAAGATCTAAAGAGCTTGATAAACTCCATAGGCAGACATTTGAAAATCTGTTTCAGCAACTGTCATCAGCGCAAATTCATGTTTTCTTCCTATGTCTCCCTTGTTTTCTTCATGGCAGACATTCTAATGCAGGCATCCACAAGAACAGTTGCTTTATAAAATCTTGGTTAATTTATTTTGAAAATACAATGAAATCTGTGTATAACAATACTGTCTATAACAATAAACCTGTCTAGAGCGATATTTTCCTTGGTCCCAGCAAAATGGCAGCACAAGTAATCAAACTGTCTATAACGATAACCTGTGTATAACAATATTTTCTTACATCCCAACAGTATCATTGTAGAAAGGTTTTACTGTGATACATAATTTTATGGTTTCTCTATCAGAAAATTGCCGCTATGGATAATCAAATTTCAGAAATGCAATTTCCCAAAAGTTTTCCACAACTTTGACCACCTTTGTATACGTCTCATTGTTTCGTACTTTGATTAAAACAAAGAGAAACCATAAATATTAAGTTATTGATTTGCTTGTTAAAAATATCTTTTTTCTGAAATATATTCTTTGTTAGCTTTAAAAATAATAGTTTTAATAATTTTTCTAGAAGTATAATTTTCTTTTCTTATCGTTGAATAATTTTTCAATTGTTTAATTTTTTCATACCTTATTTATTTTTTACGTGAGGGCTAATTTCATGTTAAAATGGCATGTTCAAGTTCATGGTTTAAATTAGCCTAGTTTCTGAAAGGTGTTATTCATAAATAGACTATTATTAACTGCGATCATTATCATGCTTAAACTTCGTTTTCATTCCCTTGAATATGTATCGCATCATAAACGTAGATTTTGCACAGACGTACAGTTCATTAATTTTTATGTGCCTAAAGGCCAGAAATAAATCTACCTAGACAGAGTGGAAATGCATAAAATTTTAGTCAAATAGGAATTTCAAATTTTATGCTCTCCAACTGTAACTTAAGTTATAGCTTTCAAAAGGAAGACTGCTTTTATTTTCAGATCCTAGAATAAATTTCCATACTCTTACTGGTTGTCTGTGAAATTCTTTGAATTTTATGCTTCTTTAGTTATTACATAAGGCATAAGTTTGAAAAAATATATACATTTTTCGTTTCAATAGAGATAATTCAATTTTTTGCTTCATCGCGGATGCAGTAGTTATAGTTTCAATGTTTAAGTATGGATTTTTTTTTTTTTTTTTAAATGGCAGCAAGACAAGCACATTTTATGAAAGAGCGACAACAAACAAGCTGGTAAAGAGGAACTGCTGTTTTTTCTGGGAGGGGGGGGGAGCAAGGAAATATTTAAGCGAAAAGTTAAACATTTAAAAATAGAAATACTACTTCCACTGTAAAAGCACTTCTTTTTGCGGAAATAAAATCATCGGTGATTTCGCGAACTGAAAATTTCGCGAGTTTTATATGAACAGAACCAAAAGTTGACTTTAAAAATCAAGTTGAAGTATTTATTATCAAGTTGAGGCCTAAATTTTTGCAATTACGACGCGACGAACTCGAAAAGATCGCAAAAATTAAAGCTTCGCGAAAATAAGTGCTTTTAGAGAAGTTGATGTCTTTTTTGCATGTTATTTTGAGAAAAAAGCATCAAATAAATCTGGACCTTATAGCAAACTCACAGTGGCGTGACTTTTAGGACAAATTGCTGTGTGCCTTTTGAGTTAAGAGTTTGGGAACAAACTAGACTCGGTTACAACAATACGATGCAGAGAAGCTCTTCTGTGTGGTGGAAGTAACCTCGAGTTTTCAAATCCTTTAATAGCTTTTCTTTCCGAAAGATTCACAAATTTTTCTTATTATAGAAGCAAATACAAAACAGTGTCAAAAATCTGAAACTTCAAAAATCCGAATCGTCACTAAAATCCGAAAGCAAACCTGTGAAGTTTAAATAAATATTTCTACAGTGAGAAATGAGAGTTAATTTTTGTCAAATTTTGTTTCAAAAACTGAAATTGCATATTGTCACGTATTTCATGTTATGCGCACACACATTGCACGTTCACAAGCTCTTTACTTTGTTAAATGACGTACTATTTTCTTAAACGGAATTTTCTTGGTTATTTTCAAAAATTTCAAACAATTTGAAAATTCGAGCAACCCAATTAGTTCGGATTTTTGACGTTCTACTGTATTGTCGCTTCTAGTGTACCAAATATTTCACGTACAACCGACGTCAGTTATGTTTCATTAAAAAATCTGATATGGACACTACACTGCGTATTTTCTTTTACATCTATTAAACTTAAAAAAAAAAAAAAAAAAAAAAAAAAAATAAGTGTATGCTCTTATGTACGCATAGGGTGGAACGAAAAGGCCTCTTTAAAAAAATATATATATATATAAAAAAAAAAAAAAAAAAACTGACAGATAGTGGGGAAAAGACGCCTTTTAGGTTCAGTGAGAAGAAAAAAATTGGGTACTATACTCAGTAGCTTACATAGACTTCGGTGCCCCCCTACTCGTAAGAAAATATATGTTTTAAATTTCTACGAACTGTTTTATTTTCAGAGCGTGCGTCCTCATACCTCTTGCGCCCCCCCCCCCCCCAACGCCGCTGGAAGGGGTTGCTATGTACGACACTGACTATACTATAATATCTTCAGGTGCTGCAAAGAGCTTGATGTTAGTTCAAATAAAAATTCTAAATTCTAAACTTTGTTAGATTATTTTTTACGGTTGTATCGCACACATAATATAACAAAAAGTGGTTGTAAATGCATACAAGCATCAGAATTTTAAAAAGTCACAAAAAAAAAAAAAAAAAAAAAAGAAAAGAAAATCAAATACACTTATAAAACATTGAAACTTCCATTTTTATCATTTTAAAAACCTTTATTGATTACAAATGCATGATTACAGCAGCATAACATTGTTTCTACTTCAGTGACAAAATAAAATGTGTGTGTATGTGTTTTAATATCTAAAATTCATTTTGTGAAAATGATTGTAAAGCATTTTAGAAAGTGGAATTACGTAATTTTTTCCATGTAGTTTAAGCAAAATTTACTCTCTCATAAGAAGAAAACTTACTACATGAATTTTCTTTTTCTACAGCTGCAAAAGTAGATTATAGTCACACTCCATGAAAGCGACAGGCAATTTTAGCTAATTATGTTGACAACAGCTAAAATGTTTCAATAATGTGATGTTTTAAATTATTTATTTCTCATGTTACATTTTCAAATAAACGCATGACTGCTATCATTATTTCCTGCACACGATGGAGAAAAAAGATTCCACTTGCACTTGACATTATTTCATTCGTATCACTCAGATAAAATTTATTCAGGAAAAATGTTCTGGAAATGAAATAAAAAATGCTCCATATAAATAAAATATCAATCAATCAATGTACGATTGAAAATGAAATTGAGGATTACATCAGAGAACAATAGCTTTTGATCGAAATCCAAAATGTCCTTAATACCTTCTCAACAACTTGTTACGGTTTGAAAGGCTTTTTTTTTTCTTTTCTTGATTTGCACATTTTTTTCACTGGAATAAGCTGCATTAATAATATTTGAATAAATTAGAATTTTTTGCCAGAATTGCATTGTCTGAGTCAGTGTTTCTTAAATTTTGTTCCGCTGAACCCCATGGTTCCACGGAGGGCACCTCTGCGTGCTTTTTTTTTTAATTCTAAATAGTCACTTAAAAAAATTATAAAAATGAGTTCTGACTGTACCGTTCAGAAAATATTTTTCGAATAAACAACAGATAAAACACCAAAACTAATTGGGGATTAATAAGTCTTGGTTTCAAACGAAAGAATTGTGAGAACCGAATAGGGCCTAGAACTTATGCGTAAATAATATTAGTGAGTAAATAGTCTGAACTCCGATCAGTTCACTTCAATTGTTGTCAATTAGTAACTGCAATACCGGTATACCGAACACCGGTATTTCGAGCAATTTCCGATTTCGAAATACCAGTATTAGCTTAGGTAAAATTCCGGTATTTTCGGTATTAGCTAAAAATAATAAATAGTTAAAATTAAAGAATTTTCAATTTAACTTATTAAATATCTACTCAGATTTTAAATGTACATTTCTTTTTCCATGATGCAGAACCAAAATCAATCAATTGATGTAAAAATTTGGCTTCAAAATCACGAACTAATAGAATATCATTAAACGAAAGTAGCGGAAAGATTGCAAGATGATATTTTCATTACTAGATGGTGAGATGAATCGTATTTTTGTTCGTTTTTGTGCACCATGTTTTTCTTTTTTTCTTTTCCCCTGATCACTCACTTTCCCTTTTGTGAAAGTTGATTTCGAGTGTAATTACGAATAATTTATTCCAACCATCAAGTGCAGTAATACTTTATGATGTTTTCTTAAAAAATTGTCTCAACTGGACTGAATGTCGGCAAAAAACTTTTTCTTGTTAGTAAAACAAATGGCAATTTGTTGTCACCGGTATTGGTTTGTTGTCATGTCTCGCTTTATGCTTGGTAAGATAATATTAAGAAACAAGATAATATTTAGAGCCTTGAAAATTTGCATAGAGATTAAGCATAAACGTTTGAAATATATTTTCAGATATTTACGTAATTGTATTGGTAAAGAATTTAGAAAAGAACGCGAAAACGAAAGATAAACTAACAAGATTAAATTTAGTCAAGTTTATCGTAAATTTCAAATCAAAATGCAAAAATAAAAATCGAACACAAACCTCTCCTTCTCAAGAGAAAATTATGTTAATATTGGAAAAGTATCGTATCTCAGAAAGAAATTACAATTAGCTATAAATTAAGAAAAAAAAATACATACAATACAAAAGAAACACACACACACACACACACACGAAAGGATTTATCCAAAAATAACACGCAAGAGACCGAATTATTTGAAGATGAAAGACTTCTAGACAACTAGAGGAGGTGTATCGCACATTGATAACAGTACCGCCGACCTGCGTGAATTCAAAAAGAGTACTTTTAACTGTTTGAAAGTAGAGTACTAAATGAGTTGTAGGCTCAGAAGCAATTCAATCGATGCATAGTGTTTTTTACTATTATTGATTTTTTATTATGACATTTGTTCCTTCATATTACATTTGTTCACAATACCTTTTCATAAATAATACACTTTTTGTACAACATTATGAAATTTGGCAACGAAACAATATGATTTCAAGTATTTTTTGAGACATTTCAAATACCGGTATTAATACTGGTATTCCGGTATCACGTTTTAAAAGTACCAAATACCGGTATTGAATTTCTGGTCCGGTATTGCAATCCCTACTGCCAATGTATGTTGTCTATATTAGTACAAGAATATTAAGTTATTTTGTTATGAAAATTAATTATCTTCAAAAAATGTTACTTTTGATGGGAGTAAGTATTATTTGGAATATTTTTCGTTTTACATTGCAAGTAAGCCATTTTTGCACTCTGCATTCAAACTATGCTATTGAAGATAAACCCTGGGTTTCATGAGAAAAATGTATGCTAAAAAGGATTCTTTTTTTTTTCAGAATTTAAGAAACTCTGATTACTTATTGTGCGTTAATTTGTCTGTTTCTTGCTATTATGGGGTAAAAGAAATCATTGCGAATTTCTTTCATGAAGTTTATTTAAAACTTACTGTTAAAAGATGCAGGTTATCAATTCGTTACGGCGGGGGATTTTTTTTTCTGTTCTTTTCTCTCTTTTCTTTTCTTTCTTCTCCTTTCATTAAATCGTTCATCCGAAACTTCTCACTGGATGAGTTTGGATGATTTTGTTTTCACGGAATAAGTAGAGGGAGATTCCAAAAAAGACCCATGCCCGTCATTGGACCATGTTTATTCTTTAGAAAGTAAAATATTGGTTGGTTAATCAGAATTTTTCATGCAAATGCGTAAGGCTTACCTCTTTGTTTTTCTTACTAAACAAGTGATTTTTTATTTACGAAATTTATTCTTTTAAAAGAATTTGTTATGCTGAAGCAGTAATAAAAATTGAGATTTAATAAAATTTTGTAATAAAACAAATGCACATCAAAATGTACATCAACGGCGAACATTCCTCATTAGTTCGTGAGCAACTGAGTGTTACAACTCAAATACAGTTTTAACAAAAAATAAGAATCTGACCTTATAGAAAAATCCTTATTATTGAATAATTATTAGTACTATTTTTGTTTTAGTCTGTAGAATATTATCACTGCTCATCGAAGGCGGTATGAAACCTGATGATCGCAATGTGATACAAGCACTAAAAAAGAAAAGAAAAAAAAAGAAAAGAAAAAAAAGAAAAAGAAAGAAAAGAAAAATATAAAAAGAGGGGGGGCGGGGGGAAAGATGGGAGAAAATAGATCCCATTTCGAAACAAAATTGAGGGGAAACATTCTAACTGTTATCAGTGGCGTACCTAGCATGGGTGACACTCGGGGCGGTAATTTGTGGTAACCCCTCCCTGGAAAATTTTCAAATTTGAAGTCTTAAAAATGCATTTTAGCTTTATGTTTTTCAGAAACTAGCAATTTCACTTTGGGTGTAACCCCCCGGTCGGATGACACCCGGAGCGGAACGCCCTCCACCGTAGCGACGCCACTGTTGTCATTCATATAAAAAATTGCAAATCGAGCTAAAATGTAAAAAATGATTCAGTAGTTGAACAACATCAATACTAGTAGTAGTGAAACAAAACAACATAAATAACACAATTTTGCAAAAATTTGCGTGCACTTGTTTCGGAGTTCAAAGAACTTTCAATGCATAAAATTCTGAGCTTGTGGATGCAAAGTTATCCGATAAAAGATTTTTATCGGCTAGCACTTTAAGGTGAAAAATTCATTTTACACGTGACCCCGATGGTAGTCAAGGTAACAAAAGAAGTTCGCTTTTCAGTGGTACAAAGACATGTATTTAATTATAAATTCATTCATTGCGATTAATTCACCGCGTAAGTTAAATCCGAAACAATTAAAATAACTTTCATTGAAGTCATTCGAAGTGCTTCGTAAGCTTTTAACCAGAACATGAATAAAATACCTGCTAATCTCACAGCCAAACTTAAATCAAAGCATTCCTTCTTCGAAATATCAAAAATAAATTAATCCGGGTGATTGGGCAAATAAAACCTATGCGAATTTTTGAGCATATTATATTCAGATGAAGCTCTGTTTCTTCAGAATAGGATTAAGAGCTTTTTATTGCTTTCATTTTCATTTCTGATAGTTTTAAGAAGCGAGAGTTCAATGCATTTTAAGAAGATTTGTTTTTGTTGCTGTATGAATCACTGCTGTCATTCAGTTCAAAAGGTAAAAATAAATTATTATGTGCGGCATCCAGTGGCGGATTTGCACATTTGGGGATCCGTTGCTATGCACTTTTGGGGCCCTTCTGTGTAACGTGAAAAATTTTGAACTGCAGTTTTAATCCTTTACGGGGCCCTTTCGTCGTGGGGATCCCTTGCAATTGCGACATGGTATGCGCAGGGGCGTGTTCAGTGTGGGGGGAGGGCACCTGTTGGTTCGGTCCCGAGCCTGAAGGGGGCCCAATATTTTTAAACTAGGGGTGAAGCATTGGAGTAAAAAATATGGAGGGGGCCCAGAAAAGTCATTTAGGACGGGCCCCAAAAGTCTGTCACTGCATGCGCCGCTTTTATGAGTGCTTAAAGATATGATTTGTTGTGCTAGTTTTGAGTTATAGATGCAAATATTGGCCAAAATTTTCATTTTGCTCACCCCTGAATGAATGTTGAATTGTTTTTTTCTGCCCGACCGCACATGCTAATGTACCTTAGAACGTATGGACTTCCGAAATACTCATTTTGACCATTCGCGAGTTGACCATGAGTTTTCTCGTGACGTCTGTACGTGTGTATCTGTATGTGCGTATGTATATCGCATAACTCAAAAACGGTGTGCTGTAGAAAATTGAAACTTGGTAGGTAGACTCCTAGTGGGGTCTAGTTTTGCACCTCCCCTTTTGGTTGCATTCGGATGTTCCAATAAGGGTCTTTTAGACGTTTTTGCGGGAAAACCAGTGTTCATTTCAATGCAAACTCAAGTAGTTATAATTTAGCGAACACTTGGCGATATGCAACCAAGTTGCCGACAAACTCTACTAAAACGAGCTGATGTGTGCATCACATGACTTCCTTTTACTCCAATTTAATGTCATTTCCCCATTATTCGCTATTTTAATGTGATTCAATATTTATTCTCTAAATATCACCAACAATGGCCAAATTGAAACCAAAAAAAAAAAAAACTCCGCCAAATTTGTCGCCAAGTTGGCGACAAAACTTGGCGACCAAAAGACTGGCGATATATCGCCAAGTGTCCGACAAATTATAACGCCACTTGAGTTTACATCGAAATTAACAATGATTTCCCCCCAAAAAGGTGCAAAAGACCCCCTTAGGAACATCCGAAAGCAACCAAAAGGGGAGGTGCACAACTAAACCCCACTACGAGTCTATGTACCAAATTTCAACTTTCTAGGACATACCATTTTTGAGTTATGCGAGATACATACGCACATACGCACATACGCACATACGCACATACGCACATACATACAGACGTCACGAGAAAAGTCGTTGTAATTACCTCGGTGATGGTCAAAATGGATATTTCGCGTGTCTATACATTCTTAGGCACTTTTCCGCATGTGGTCGAATCGAAAAAAAAACTCAACATTCATTTGGGGGTGAGCAAAATGGAAATTAAGGGCGATTTTTGAGTGAAAATTTTTTCGCGAATACAATACTTCCTTTTTTGTAAAAGGAAGTAAAAAAAAAAAAATTATTTTTCGAGTTTCGCTTCAATTTGGCGCTATTGGTGCTATTTAGAGATCCGTTGAATATCGTTGAAATTGTCGATATTGGGAAACGTAATTTCTGTAAAACGCTTTTTTGCATCGGTTCGCGTCAAACTAGTTAATATTTGAAACGTTTAATCAGGTAAGGTTATGGTGTTGGTGTTTTTCTGAAGGTGTTGATGGAAAATTATTAAATTGGCTTAAAAGAAAGTCATATGTGCAGCTAGTTTTTTAGCCGAAAGCCGTACCTCATATCAAGATGAATCTCGCTGGTTAGGACACACAAAATTAAAATTTTTGCTGGATAACATAGTGTTACGCGTTCGTAGGAACTTCAAACTTTCTTTGAATAACGACACAGTTCTTCAGAAAAGCACAGGAGATTTATTTACAGCTATGTACAGGAAATGTAGTTACAACTGCTAAATCAATCATCAGCAATTAAGCAAATATCAATTAACAGCTTAAATTCAACGATGGCACACGTATTTACATCCAAAAACGCAAAAACACAGCGCAAATGCCTCACAATAAACAGAGCAAAGGCTCAGACGAATCTCAGACAGTTTTTAAAAAGCAAAACTAACTCTCTCATTCAAATGCCACACGGCTTTTATACTGCTTTGGAAAGTTCGACAAAATTCTACAACTTTCTACCAATTTCTCATATTTTCTTTTTATTCATTCACGAATCTTATCATTCAGAAATGAAGGGACCGTGTATTTCAGTCGAATGTTAGGGGGTTGTATGTACATTAGCAGAAACTATTCACAGGTTATGTTACTAAGATAATTTTAGATGAAAAATAATGGAATAAACGCCAAATTTAGTCAGATTACAACAAACTAATCATGAAAATAATTACTATTTACAGAATTTGTAACAATAGGAAAACAAAGAAAAAGGAAGGAAATTAATGAAAGAATTGGTGATATCATTACTACATGTTTATGCTGTTAATATGAAGTTTACATCTATTTTTTGGAAACCTCCTTACTATTTGGTTCTAAATTTGCAACAATCGTTCTTAATACCGAATTTAAGAGGATCGGTTGTTTTGGAAGTTTTTAGAATACAGTTTTCGATTCATAGCATTGACCATAATAGCAGATCACATGGATCAGCTTGCCGGGCCTCCTCGGCCAATAGTTCGAGCAACACTGAATTAGACATTTCAACATATGGAACTTTTGCAACATGCTCGCAGAATTTAATTTTATTTACATTATACAGTCGAACTCGCTTATAATGAACCCCGATTCAACGAAAACTCTGATTTAACGAGGAAATCAGAAAGATTAAGTTGCTCAATGTTAAGTCTATGGGAGCATAACTCGCTTTTAACGAGCAAACCCCGTTTAAAGCGAGCAATACAAAGTTTGACTACCCGCTCAGTTTATCCCTTCTCGGAGCAATTCCTTTAATATTTACGGAGTCAACTAAAACTTAGTGATGAGTCATAAAGTCTGAGAACGGGTGAAGACAGCCTTTTACAAAAAATATTGTGGAATATAGAAGCATTTGATAAATATTTGTTGACGCCAACGTGATTACCGAGATACTTAGTTTCATTGATATTGTAGTTCTACTTTAAGCTAAAGCAGATGACGAAAATAATGAAAACGACGACGATAAAAAAATACGAAGAAAATCAGGCTGAACCACCCTCAACATAGTCAATGACGGCTGATATGTAGAAAAACTTCCAACTACTTCGAAGCCATGGTTTCAAATAACGATGTTTTCCGAACAATGAGTATTTCTCGAAAAACAATAACATAACAAAGAGACAGTTCAAAGAAAGTTAACCAACTTCATTTGCACTATACAGAAAAAGAAATTAAAAAACAAGTATGGGTTTGCATTTGTGTGATTTTACCCCGCTCGTTAACCTGTCTTTAACGAGCACTTAGTTGTAACGAGCACATATCATGGTCCCGTATAAACGAGTTCGACTGTAATAATTTCAATTGATTCACACTTTATGGCATTTTTTCCTCTGTTTGAAATGACTAACTCAGCTTGAGTTTCGAGGTAATCAGTTCGAATTCATAATCGACTTCGGTAATAGTTTTAATACTCACTGTCTAACTTTTTAAAATTACTCAGTAATTTTATAATCACAAATGAAACTTCTTTAAATACCTGAAAGACTATTAAAAATTTGTAACGATTGGATAACCGCAATTAACTATCGCTTAATCACCACCAACAACGTCGTACAACATTAGCAACGTGACGCAGCATTCTCTTAATTGTTGCTTCATAGATGCTTCCAATTTAATTAAATTCAAGATTCACATCCATCATCAACTTCATTACTTTCAAAATTCAAATACTTGGCACGAATGATGAAGGGAAATAGACCAGTGCGAGTTCTCTTTCTTTTTTAAATTTATTTTTAATGTTATCTTGCACAACTGAATTGAAACAATGAACGTGTGAGAAAAGAAAACACACAGAAACGATGGCTCTTTATTAACATGTTTATGACATGTTACAGTAAAAACTTAAAAAAAAGGTTGTTAAAGCTTATAACTCAATGACTTCCATTGGGAGGGGGGGGGGGGTTTGGTCCATAGGGAAGCATAGAATTATTGTAAGGGTTGTTACTAAATTTTAACT
This sequence comes from Uloborus diversus, assembly GCF_026930045.1. Taxonomy (NCBI): domain Eukaryota; kingdom Metazoa; phylum Arthropoda; class Arachnida; order Araneae; family Uloboridae; genus Uloborus; species Uloborus diversus. Next base: position 49,770,310 of record NC_072732.1, read on the forward strand.
AATTTGGTTTTTAAAAAACCAAAAAATAGAGACAAATTAGTGTCAGAAAATAGGGTCAGCAAAACTTCATCGCCGTAGCGTTCAGCTGTTGGAGCTCCTGCACTAAAAACAGCTATATCTTTCTTTGAGAACGTCCTATGTTCCAAGATGACAATGCCTACGTTCACTCGTTTCGCTGTGTTTAAACATGGTTACATGAGCTAGACGATGAAGTGGAACATTTAACGTGGTGTCCTCGGTCGCCTGAACTTAACATAGACAGGTAGGTACTTAGAGAGATGTGATATCAATGAATGAATCACATAAATACTATATTCGTCATCTTATCCGGTTCGTCATCTTACCAGGTAAGCCATCTTGCCCGATTAGTCATCTTATATGCTTCTTTATCCTATAAATCTCTAATTAAAAGATGGATGTACTTTGAATCAACTTTGCTGAAAAGTGTTCTTAAAAAAGAACATGTATAAATAATATTTTTTGGATCAGGCTGATTCAGAGAATTTATTTAGTAATATGAAACTTTTTCAGTAACTCCTACGGGAATATTCAAACCTTTCTATCTGAGAAACCAACAGCACTAAAAATTAGTTTTTAGTACCGAAAAAATGAGAAAATGTTTTTGAATTTTTGTTTCATAAATGAAAAAAACCAAGTTACTAATAGAAATGGAAATGCAGATTTAACATTCATAACTCTTGAATATTGATTTTCTGAACCAAAATGAAGTGAGTTTGAAGCACGAAAAAGCTGCAACCGATTTTAATTTTGATATAAATGATTATTAATACGTATTTTAATTTTAACAATAAATCTTTAGATTGCTTTGATTCATTTTTGTTTTAAACGATTCAAAAATAAAGGCAAAAATTCTCTTGGAATAAGTTAATATTTTGCATTTTTTTCCAGCAAAGATTAAAACTTGAATAAATCTTTAAAATAAAGTAATTTTATTTTTAATATTATCTAATTGAAATTAAGCTTAAAGTTAAGCTCCTTTGTATAGCACTAGACAGATACCACTCCTCCTTTTTTTATTATTTATTTATTTATTTACTCATTCAATTAGGGAATGTAGTTCTGGAGGAACTTTTCGTCGTAGTTCATTTGTATAGTTGTATAGTTTCTTTCTCCTGTGTTTTCCAATATATATATTGAAAAAAAGAAACTTGAGTTTAAAATGTTCTTTCCTGGGGGGGGGGGGGAGAATTTACTGAAGCATGGCGTATAACAATGCGAAAGAATAAATTTGATATAATTTTTAAATTGACTTAATTGTTTTCTTTTTAGTCAAATCATACATTTTTTAAATTTCTTTGTCTTCGAAAAATATATATTTGGTGTGCCTAAGACAATCGAGTCTAAGACAATTGAGAGAGACATATAGCTGCTGTTATAGAATAAGACGAAGAAGGGAAAGTGAGCTCATTTTGTTCTGACCGAACTTCTAGTTCTGTTCTACATTCAGTCCTTTCAACTGATTTAAATATATTTAGAACAAAATGTTTTACTTGGACTCTCAAGAGTGATTTAAATCATTTACCAGAAATGATTCATTAATGATGATTGCCACGTAATCGTCCATAATCCCCAAAACTATGATTTTCCACGCGGTTGAAAAAACGCGTGATCATCTACACCCACTCCACCAGTAATAATCATAACAATCAACAGGTGAAAACTCCCATTCAACTCTGAAAAAGAAAACAAAATATCCGAAAAAAAAAAGAGAAAGCCTTGAGGGATGAAACTGTAAAGAATGCATTTCTTCAAGGAGTCAAGCGAGCGAAAACGATCATCTTAGAATCGAAATAACCGACAGTTTTTTCGATTTTCACGGTTCCAAAAAACTGGAGCGGCGTGTAGGGTCGGGCTTGACACAAATCGCTTCTTGGCGGGATGGGGTTGGGTGGAAATGTCCGGATCTTTTGCATCTAGGACAGATGGGTGAGTTCCCTGTCTGATGGCTCAAGTTTCGCTCCTCTCTGGAGATTCTGTGATTGTCTCGAACAAATCGGACGGAGGAACATGAAGTTGCGGCTCTTTTGTGTAAGATTATATATTTTTCTTTTTGTATCTCAAGTAATATTTTTAGTAGGTGATGGGACTTTTCCATTCCTCCCTTTTATTAATTAATTGTTTATTTATTTGGATCTGTGGGTTTTTACTCGCTTTGGCAAGCAAACATGAGCAACATGAAGTCGCGACTCTTGTGTAAGCTTATATATTTCTCTTTTTATGTCTCAAATAATATTTTTAGTTGATTATGATATATTTTCCCCTTTCCCCTTGCATTTTTTTTTCTTTTTTTGGATCTGTGTATTTTTACTTGCTCTGACTAGCAAACATGAGCAACATGAAGTCGCAGCTCTTTTGTGTAAACTTATATTTCACTTTTTATATCTCAAGTAATAATATTTTTAGTTTTAGTAAGTGATGATATATTTTCCCCTTTCTCTCTTTAATTAATTAATTGTTTATTTATTTGGATCTATGTGTTTTTACTTGCTTTGACTAGCAAACATGAGCAACATGAAGTCGCTGCTCTTTCGTGTAAGCTTATATTTCACATTTTGTATCTTAAGTAATAATATTTCTAGTAAATAATGATATCTTTCCCTCTTCCTCCCTTTTATTAATTCATTGTTTATTTATTTGGATCTATGTGTTTTTACTTGCTTTGAGTAGCAAACATGAGCAACATGAAGCCGCGGCTCTTTTATGTAAGCTTATATTTCTCTTTTTATATCTCAAGTAATAATGTTTCTAATAGATAATGACATATTTTCCTCTTTGACGCCTTCATTTTTTAATTGTTTATTTACTTGGATCTTACTTGCTTTGACTAACATGAAGTCAAGGAGCAACATGAAATCACGGCTCTTTTGTGTAAGCTTATATGTTTCTCTTTTTACATCTGAATTAAGAATTTTCTCAATAGATCATAATACATTTTTTTCTCCCTCTCTCCCTCTTTCATTTATATATTTATTTGGGACTATGTGTCTTTAACTAGCTCCAGCTAGTAAACATGAGAAGCATGAAGTTGCTGCTCCTTTTGTGTATATTAACATATATTTCTTCTTTTCTATCTTAAGTACTAATTTTCTCTGTAGACAAATGGTTTTCTATTTTTTTTCTCACTCCTTCGCTCTCTCTTTTTTTTTCAAAAAGATTTATTTATTTATTTGGGTCTATATGTTTTTACTTATTGAGGCTGGTAAAAACGAGTAGCATGAAGTGAGATCATATTTCAATTATATTTCAATTTTTACATCCTAAGTAACAATTTCCATGAGATGGAAAATTTTCTCTTGCATTCTCTCTCTCGCTCGCTTTTATCGATTTACTTATTTGGTTGGCTGTTCGTGTTTTTACTAGTTTTGACAATTAAACGAAAGGAACACGAAATGCTGTCTGATTTGTGCAAGCATATATTTCTCTTTTCATACCATAAGTGAAAATTTACTCTGTGGACGATTTATTTTTTCTCCTCACTCCCTCGCTCTCCCTCTTTTTTCAAAGGGATTTATTTGTTTATTTCGGTCTATCTGTTTTTGCTTATTGTGGCTGGTAAAAACGAGAAACATGAAGTGTTATCTCTTATTATATGTGTGAACTTATATTTCGCTTTTTACATTCTCTCTCTCTCTCTTTTTTTAAAAATCGATTTACTTATTTGCTTGGCTTTTCGTGTTTTTAGTAGTTTCGGCAAGTAAGCACAATGAGGATGAAATCCCGTCTGATTTGTGTAAGCTAACATTTCTCTGCTTATATCCTAAATCAAAGTTTTCTTTATAGGCAGATAATGAATTTTTTCTCCCTCACACTCTTTCGATCCCTCTGTTTAATCTGTATATCTATTTACGTGCTTCTATGGGTTTTTGCTATCTCCGACAAGTAAACATAAAAAACAGGAAGTCTCGTCTCTTTTATGTAAGCTTACATTTATCTTTTTATGTCATTAGCCACTTCTCCGGAGGGGGGGGGGGAGCTATCTAATAAACATGATGAACATGAAGACGAGACTCTTTTGTTTAAGATTATATTTCTCGTTTTAGATCTGAAGTAATAATTTTCTCCAACACATGATATCTCTCTCTCTTATTTCTTTATTTATTTGGATCTATGTCTTAGCTAGCTTCTGCAAGTAAACGTAAGAAACTTGCAATCACGACTCTTTTGTGAAAGCTTATATTTCTCGTTTTACATCTGAAGTAATAATTTTCTCCAATACATGATATCTCTCTCTCTCATCTCTCTCTCTCTCTTTTATTTCTTTATTTATTTGGATCTATGTCTTAGCTAGCTCCTGCAAGTAAACGTGAGAAACTTGCAATCACGGCTCTTTTGTGCAAGCTTATATTTCTCTTTTCACATCTTGAGTGATAATTCTCATAGTACATAGTTTCATTTTTTTTTCTCTCTCTCTCTCCTCCCTCTGCTAAATTTTTTTCGGTCTATGTATTTACTAGCTCTGGTAGTATGATAATATATTTTATGCTGACGAAATTTTGAAATGGCGTTTAAATTAGAGAATTTAAGACATTTTTACTTCAATAAAAACGCATAATTAGATGCAATTACTTTACATACTTTTGATATTTAAAATCCGAATGTAAGTGGTGTGCTTACTCACGTGTTTAACCATGCATATATTTTTTAAATTGTTGTATCTTTACAAATTGAAGTGTAATGAATTTCTTGTTGTTGTTATTATTACTGTGAAAATTTAACTTTCAAAAGATTGACAAATTACTGTCTCGAAAAAAACTTAATGTTTTTTTTCTTTACTATTAAGACAGATGATGATTCCACTTCCCCTCACTCCCGCGAACTCTCTCCCCTCCCATTTGTTATTTATTTTTAGTTCATGTGTAGTTACTAGCTAAAGCTGTTTGATTACACTTTGACGCAATTTGAAAAAAAGGTTTCAATTTTAAAATTTAAAACGCATATTTTTACTTCAGTAAAAACCATGTAATTAGATACACTTTAACACTTTGCACCTTTTTAATGATTAAAAATGGAATCTAATTATGGTACATTTGCTCACTGTATTTCTCCCATTGTATCGCTTACTCTTGACTTTAAATATCCTTTTTTCTTTACTATACTGCAAGGTTAATTATCCATTTGTTTTAAAAGAGTTTTAATTCAATTGGAAGTATTTATTTATTTTGCTTTTATGTATTTTCACATGCTATGGCTGTTTGTTTTTTGATGAATTTCGAATTAAAAGATTAAGACATGATTGACAAAATTTTGAAACAATGTTATATTTGAAAATTTGATTACATTTTGACGCAATTTTGAAAAAAAGGTTTAAATTTGAAAATTTAAAACGCATATTTTTACTTCAGTAAAAACCATGTAATTAGATACAGTTTAACACTTTGCACCTTTTTAATGATTAAAAATGGAATCTAATTATGGTATATTTGCTCGCTGTATTTCTCCCATTGTATCGCTTATTCTTGACTATAAGTATCCTTTTTTCTTTACTATACTGCAAAGTTAATTATCCATTTGTTTTCAAAGAGTTTTAATTCAATTGGAAATATTTATTTATTTTGCTTTTATGTATTTTCACATGCTATGGTTGTTTGTTTTTTGATGAGTTTCGAAGTAAAAGATTGTGACATGATTGACAAAATTTTGAAACAATGTTATGTTTGAAAATTTGAAGCACACTTTTACTCCGATGAAATAAATAAATAAACGAATCTAAGTATTATATTCACTGTCTTTAACCATGCACGTATTTCTCAAATCGTTTCATGCTCATAAAACAAAGTACAATGAACGTGTTATCATTATTATTAAAAATTTTACTTTTAAAAGTTTTGCATACTTTTATCTTTAAATAAAACTTTTTGGTTTACTTTAATGCATGGTTCTTTTTTTTTTTCGAAACGGTTCTAATAAATACAATTCCAAGTTTCAGATTTAATGCATTATGTTTTTAACCCAATTCTAAATTTGTGTGCATTTTTAGTGATCGTCGATCATTGTTTTCTTTCTACCTTTCTATTCTTTTTTTTAAAGAATTTTTCAAAATTTATAAATGCTGGCTGTTCTTACACAAATCGCGATTTTAAAGTTTATTTATAAAATCTATATCTTAAACTATGAAAACTAAAAAAAAAAACCTATACTGCATGTGTTATTATTATTATTATCATTGTTAATTTTTCATCGTGTTATATCGTGACAGCTTTAAATAAAAACATGTATTATTTCGGGCAATTTTTGAACTTTTAAGAGCTATTAATACTATTGCCTAAGAGATTTATAGTAAAAATTAAACAAAAATAAATAAATAGGTGCTCAAAATTTGATTTAAGACTATTTTTAGTTTTAAGTTTTAAAATAATTTTAATTTTAAAATAAATTATATTTATTTTAAACTTAATCAGAGCGGTTTTGAAATAAATTATAATTATTAAATATATTGATTTGCATGTTTCAAATGATGCAGTTTTTACCTTGACAAAAATTATGTTTAAGAAAGTGCATTGCAATGATATTATTATTACTATTATTATTAATATATTTCATTTTATGAAAAAGAAAGAAACGTTTTGGTGATATAAACATTGAAAAGAAAATGAAGTGAATTTTAAAAAACACCCCGATTAAGCTTCAATATAAACTTTCAAATACTATCGTTACAAAATTTAGTCAACTTTTACATTCGGTACTAATGTAATACCGTATTTATTCTAATAGCAATACTATAATGCAAAACATTATCACAGAGTTTCACCCTGTCGGGGTCTGACCCAGGGATAATCCTTTTTCTGTAGGTAGCACCCAATATCAAAGTTTATGAAAAAAATTAAAATTTCCTTCCTGAAATTTCTCCCAATATTTAAAATTATGCATAATCTATCAACACCAGCTGCATCACTGATGAACTGAGGAGGCATTTGTGCATGGGTGAAATCCTTCAAGAGGATGACTGCCAAATGGATTTAAGTTTTTGCAAAATATAAATATTTCCTTTCTGAAGTTTCCCTCAAAGTTTTAAATTATGCAGAAATGAGCATTTTTCAAAATTTTAACATTTTTTAAATTTTATATCTTTCTATTTTTTATTCCTTGCCAAAAAAGAAAAAAAAAATTTAAAGATTAAAAAATGCAAACCTAATATTTACAGCACCATCATTATTTTCTTCCCATTATATAAAAAAAGCTCTTCAAATATTTTGAATTTTATTTTTTTTGTGGAGAGCATTAAGAACTTTCTTTTTATTTCTTTACGTTTGCTCTATGCTTCGGTTAAAATACAAACATCGTGTAATTTTGAAAATATCAAGTCATTTTTCCCCCCACTTTTTTTCCCCTTTTCACGATTTTCATAAGCAAAACACAGGAAAATTGACCGAATCTGGTGAGAATTTCCCCGACATTCAATATTTTTAAAGATAAACCTTTTGTTTTATTAAATATTAATGTCTTTTTAGAGAAATTACCGCACAAATTAAATTGTGCAACACGAAGAACTAATCTTACAAATCGTCGAAGAGAATAACAATCAGGAGCGGTACTAATCAAATCTCTTTCTGTCAATTAACAAATTAAATGCTTTAAATTTACTTCATCAAAATCACCCACCTAAGCAACTGCTGACCCCCAGGATCCCACTGATGCCCCCTCGAATCGAAAGAAACAGTTTTATTTTTATTTTATTTCGTTGGAAGACAAAATTATGGTAAAAACAGAGCAAAAATGGGTATGGTCGAATAGAATATAGAGCAAGTGGTTACACCGGTTGTTTGATGATGTTACGGTTGAGTGTCCGTAAGATGTTTTCATTAGCGGTAATTCTATCAGAACGTGCCTGGTTAGTTATCGGTTACTCTATTCGAACATACCCAAAATTAATTTTAAAAAATGCAACGAAATGTAAATTTTGGATCTATGTAATTCACATAAAAATATACAGTCAGACCTCAATATATGGTTACCCGCTTAGAAGGTCACCCCGCATATAAGGTCACTTTTCTAAAGTCCCGGTTTGCTGAATAGGAATTTTATGTTATGTATTATCGGACATATGGTCAGGTCATAATACATTAATCGCTTGTAAGGTCACTTTTGTCTGACTTCTTCAAATGATTTCATTGCCTAATCGATTCACTTCCAAGAATTTTACGCGATATACGATCCTTAAAAAGTGAAAGTCATTTTTCCTATTAACGTAGTAAATTAACAGTAGAAAGTGAGTGTTACGACAGTGATACTAAAATATGAAGCAGTAACGTGAGCATTCAGTATGTACATATCGCAATTTTTTACTAGTCATTAGAAGCCGAAGAAAATTTTCAGAAGATACTTAGAAACCATTGTGCTTCAACTAAAGAAAAAACGCGTCAGTCCTGTATTAATGTAATTTTAAGCCAGGTAAGTTGCACATCAGTTCTTTGCTTGGGCATATTTGAATGCAGTTTTATTCTAAATGGAAATTTTAAAAAAGCATTTAAAAATTTCTTATTCCAAAAATTTCAATTGGTTCAAATCAATTCAATTATTATAATTTAATTAACTGATGTTTTTGGACGTATTAAATTTTAAAAAGAGTTAATGTATACATCCTTGTAAATACATCCTTATTTATCAATAAATATATATATATGAATCGGTTATAAGATCATCCCGCTTATAAGGTCAGTTTTGTGAAGTCCCGTGGAGTGACCTTATATCGAGGTCCGACTGTAAATCGTTTGCAGCTATATGCTATATCATTTGTGGGAAAAGTAAAAAGCTTCAAATTATAAGCGCACAAGGAAACGAAAGTTTTTCCTCACAACATGATTTTTTTTTTTTTTTTTTCGCATTTAATAACTTTCTCTTACGCACTGAATCATTATGTTACCAAAATAGTTGATAATCTTAAAAAGAATGTTTGATTAGTTAACACGAAAGAGCCAACTGCACAAAAGGTAGCAAGCACGTTCCGTTCACGGTTGGTTGGAAATCCAATTGGTAAGCAGAACAGCAGAAACCAAGATCAGTTCCTCTAAAACATCAAATGTTAATGCCTCAAATGAAGATTAGGATTTGGTGCAACTGCTTTGGTTTGAGTAAACAACAGGAACTTGGTAATATCTGTGGTTCAAATGACATGGGATTAAGATAAGCCGAGTTTGTTCGCATCGGACGGATGAACCCGCGAATACAGATTGGATAATCACCTGATTTATTACGTTACTCCACTTTTAAACAGGCAGCAAATATTGAGTTGTGAGTTGTATACTGTGTGATAAGTTTGAAATAGTGACTTGGATATGGACTATAAAGTTTGAATAGTTGTTATTTTTTATTTCTGAAAAATATTTGTTCCTTAAAAACGCTACGTTTGTGAAAATTAAGTTTTTTATTTATTTTTTTTATTATTATTTTTTTTTTTTTTGGAATTTACAAGAAAAACTGGAATATTTTATCTGGTAAAAGAACAAAGAAAGTACAGGGTGTCCGAAAACTCCTTAACGAAATTTGGAAATTCCTAGAAAAGCAACAAATTGTCTTATCAATCTGCGGTTTGCGCCTTATACTGGATAGGTTCAAGAATATTTTTAAGGGATTCTTTTTAATAGATTGAATTCAAGAATATGTAGCTATAAATAATCGCTGTATCGTCGAAGTAAGAATTTGTTCTTCTTTGTGACGATACAGCTGTCAATGCAAATTACTTTTAATTACAATTTTCTTTTTTTCTTTCTTTCTTTTTTTTTGCAGTGTCCACAGTTGAAAACAATCGAAAAAAACCCGGAAAATTTCGAAAAAAACGGAAAAAAAACCGTTTTTTTCTCGAAGAAATTTGTTTTCACTCCGGAAAAATTGAAAAAATGAATTTTTTAAAACTTTTTGGGAAGTTTTAATTGAAATTTTTAGCAAAAAAAGTGATTAGAAGTTTTTCAAAAATAAATTCTGATACGATTTTCTCTCCATCTCCCTCCTTGTATGTTACAATACTGTCTAACTTTGATAATGCAAGTCGTTGTATGATAATATAATTTGCATATAGACCAAAGAACATCTTATACTTTTTGCAAAAGAAAAAAAAAATAAATAAATAAATAAATAAACCAATATCCACAGCGAAAAATTTATTTTCCTTCTTCATAAAACAAAACAAACAAGCATAATTTTAATCAAGAACTATGTTTCAGCTGACTGCGAACCAAATGTACAGGGTGCGGTTGCGGTAAAGAAATTAAAAAAAATAAAAAAAACGGGCAAGCTATTTTTCATGTAACTTTATTAAAAATAAATAAATTAACAAAACACAAAAAATAATAATATGAGAAGACCTTTAGCAATTAATAAATTAATTGGTTTCAAACTGGCAGCTTTTTGAAGTAATACAGAGATGCAACTGCTTATGGAAATTTTTAATCAAGAGCCGCAAGTCCTTTAATCAATCCTATTCCCTATGAAGCAATTGGTTTAGAGTCCAAACTTATGTGTAGTTTAGGGTAGACCTTTGACTCTAAAACAGGCCATACAGTAGGGATTGAGGTCTAGCGAGCAGAGCGTCCACTCTAAAGTTGACATCGTGTCAAAAACATTGGGGCCTTGCACCACTCTTGTCTTTTTGACTGTATGAACGGGTCAAATTAAAATGTCCTGTCTACATTGCTGTGCTGAAGTGCTCTTAGGTCCACAGAAGTACAACAGCTTCTAAAATGTTCTTCTGGTACACTTTGTGATTCATTTTGTCTTTCATCCGCAAAAAAACAGAGATTTTTTTTGTCGCTTATGCTAATTCCATCATAGACAAAGCCTGACTTTGGATTTTGGCGATGTTCAACATTTTCTAAGGTGCTTGGAGTGTCTACAAACCAATTCTTGTTGTGGGGGTTATGAGCTGGTTGGACGGTAAATTAGTGAAAGATATCCTCTTCCATCGTGGACTTGCGGCACGTCTAAAACGTTTCCAGCATCTTTGGAGTCATACGAATGCCTGAACTTTTCTAACTCGTAAAACTTCTGTTCGGGCTGTTTTTGCCCTTAGTCGTACTTATCGGTCACAAATTTCCCATCTTATGAACAACTTCTCCCGTGAAAACTCAAGGATTTCATTGCACTCACTTTTGGATGACCTGCCGATCAACTGAAATGTTCACTGTTCGTTTTTGTACACTTTCCGGACATCGACTATCATTTGCAAACCACTTCAAGCGGCATACCGCCTCAAATACTGTCTGCCGAGGCACAAGAAGCAAACGAACTGTCGTTCTACTTGGTTAAACAACTTTAAAATAGTAGGTCTTTTGCTTTAAATTGTTTTTAAAAAAAATCGAAAATCCATACATAAACTAGGAGATATATTTTAAATTATTTTCTAAAAAAGTGAGGAATAAAAATAAATAAGACACTCATTAAAATGAAATTACTTTACTTCCATTCGATGACGCAATCTTTGTTCGAGTTTTTTTCCCCCCCTTGTCGCACCTTGTATACTGACTGCCGTGCTAAGCACAAAAGTGGAATCTGCAGTTGAGCTCAAGCTGAGATATTGTGTTTTAAAGTTTGGCTCTTCGATATAGTTGATATTCAGGTGTCTTTTTTTTCTAGCATTAAAAAAAAAAAAATAGTTCTTGATCAAATGACCCAAAAACATTTTATTTATTAAGTAGAATACGAAGAAGAGAAAAAAATAACAGCTCAATTTTATTCAAAAGTGCAGGTATGATTACTTTTACTACTGTGCTTAGCACAGCTGTATGAATAAACTGAAACTCCAGTTTAAGTTTTGGTTCAGCTTTAGAAACCATTACGCAGTTTTAGTTTGGGGTTTCTGTTAGAAAAAAAAAAGAAAAACCCATTTAGAGTTTTAATTTGGACTTAGACTGTATTGGAAAAAATCAAAACTCCATAGCTTTCATTTTCAGACAGTAATCATGTTTGAAAGTCAAAAATTACAATTATTATTTCAAGTTTCAAAGGCAATCTAAAATAGAAAATGTCATTGTCATGATTAGATGCACCTTACCCAATATTATTGGTTCAACGACGACTTGACTTATTTCTGGTGTTTGTCCAAGAAAGCTCTCGGTTATAAAACAAAAAGGTCTTTTTTTCTTATTAAACCCTCTTTTATGTGTATTTCAGTCAAGCAGAAAAAGAAGATGTGTGGATTGCATATATTTTTTAATGCTTTACCCTTTATAAGTTCCAAGAAATGCTGAGTTATTAAGAAACCCTATTTTTATTTATAAAAAAATCAATTTTTCCATTTTTTCCAATTTTCCCGAAAAAACCGGCAAAAAAAAAAAAAACGGTTTTTTTTCCACCACTTCAAAATTTCCGAAAATTTTACATCACTAGCAATGTCATAAAAAATTCTTGAACCTGTGAAGTATTATGATACGACAATTTGTTGTTTTTCAATGAATTTTTAAAATACGTCAAGTACCTTTGAGACACCCTGTACTACAACGTTCAATCGCACAAATTTGTAAAGAACTACGACTTGACTCTTGTCGGATATCTTTTCTTCCTCAAACTCACCTCTTACGCATTTAAAAAGGAGTTCCTTGTAACCCCAAAGCACGTGTATGTGTTTCGGGGTGTGCTACTCTGCAAATTTGGTACGATTTAACGTTGTAATATTTCTTTTACTTTTCTGCACTTAGGTATTTCTTACTTTATCTGGTGTCAAAGCTCGGTAATGTGTTATGAGAAAGAGCGAAAGCAATAACTTTCCTTTTTTGTTTCTTCCAGTCATTTCTTCTCGCAAAGAAGTTTTCCTCTTACTCCTCGATAATCAACGATTTAAAAAAAAAATTTAAAAAAAAAAGAACTATATCAAAGCATTTGTGGTTTTTATAAATTCAAACACGCCAATAAAAAATTTAATTAATTGATTTAAAAAAGCAACTTGTTTCTTCTTTTTGCTTTTCTTTGCTTGCAAAAATTTCCCTAATCGCAATACAAAGGTTATAATAATAATAAGCAGCCGAAAATTTTACATAGCGTTTGTAAACTAGCGATACGCCTAGCTCTGCTTGAATTTAAATAAAAAATGTTAAATTGAAGAGGGGAGAATATAATTAAGCAAAAGACATAAAACACCTACAATCAACCTATTCCCACCTAAAGCCATACCATGACATTTATTTTGAGCTAGTCACAGCTTCAAAACTAATGACAATTAAAATACGTTATGATTGCATTGATCTATTGAAAAATTAGCTAAATTTGTTTAAGAAGTTATTTTCATGTTTCATTGAAACTGAAATTTTTCTTGCAAAGTAATCTCGTTGCTTTTACAGGATGTCTTTTCATCCTAAAGCTCATTATTTGCATTGAGAAAGAGGTTCCTTGAAACCTCGAAACACGTGTAAGCAGTAATATCTTAATTTTGTGCTTCAAAATGTTGTTGATTACCAGAGTATATTTAGTGTTGTCATTTTATGCAATATCGTGACTGTTGTTTTGATTTGGCACAGAATGCCAAATGGCATCCTTTTAAGAGAAAATTACCAGGAAACTATGTTGCATCTCATAAATACATTTTCGTGATGATACGTTTGGTCTAACATTTATGTCAAAGATTTATCCCCTTTATATCAAAATTTAAAATAATAAACCTTACAATCGCGCTTTTTATGTACAAAGTAAAAAAAAAAAAAAAACACAACAGTTGACATTGAACTTGTCGCACTACAAAAAATAAGTTAACAAGAGAGGTTAAAAGATTTCGCAAAAAGTACAAACCGTAAAATGATGTTTAAAAGTGCAACGGTTAACTTAGAGTTTATTCTTAGCTGAGATATTTTGACATCTGAGTTTCTCTAATTAGTTAACTTTTTTATTAAGTGTCAACTACTAGTGGATTTTTATAATTTAATGAGCATATTATTCCATTACATTTGAAAAGAAAACAGATGGTTTCAATTTAATGCTGAAAATATTTCGACACCTAACTAATTTTTTTTCGTTGGTTACTTTTTTCGATGATTTTTATCCGAGCTGACAATGATTTTTTTAAAAAAAGGCTTTGTTTTAAAAATAAAGTTTTACTTTCATTTTACGGAAAGGTTAGGCTAACCTAATTAAAAATTGTGGCTAACTCGAAATTCTAGTACACTAAAATACATTTTCAAAGAATTGTTATCTTTTTTATATCAAAAGAAAGAGTTTTCTATATATAACGTAAAGAGAAAAATTATAGCAGCAATGACTTCTTTTAAATTTTTACCACAGGCAATGCCGAGGCGGGAACCTCTAAAAAAAGTTGAAAGTTTGCGTTAGTTACATGCAATGAATTAACCATCTAAAGCAACTCAGAACTAGAAAGCCCAGTTTCATGCACAACAATATGCTGCAAATAACCAGTAGCTTATTTTTTATTTTCTATTTTGTTTATTGAAGTTCATAAGTAATTCTATAGTGTTGAACATAGCGTATAAAATGGCGGGAAATAAGATGAAAAGCTCCTATGAGGAAAATGGCAGATCATTGCCAATGAAACACTATTATATTCAGCTCAGTCCACTGTAAAAAAAAAATGTGGAGGTTAACAGTATTAATGGGTGTAACGTTACACGAATTCTTAAGTGTGTAGCATCATTGCTTTAAAAACTCAAATTATTGGAGGAACCTTGCACTACGGTTTCAGTAGAATTCAAAGCGCATGTGTAAAGATCAAAATTGGCGCAGAGCAGGTAAACTCTTATCAGCGGATCGAAAACTGACCTTGGTAGCCGAACGGTAAAAGCGCTAGCTTTGCCAGTCTGTGAGATTCCCGTTGGGGGTTCGAATACCACTAAGGTCATTTCCTCTCTTAGTGCAACAAAATTATCTTGTTTGTATATTAAAATGAATAAATATTGTGCATTAAAATAATTGTTGTATATTGGTTGTTAAAAAGCAAGAACTTGATAAATCGTTCAAGAAAGTCAGATGAAAGCTAAATTTTGTTGATATGTAACCTTTCAAGCAAATTCTCTGTAAACATACAGAAAATTCTGCTGGGTAGAAATGAGTGAGACGTTATGCTATAGTTACATTACCATGGTGTAACCTTCCACAAGCGACGTGTAACTTTACACCAGTTATATCAGTTAAGTTACTCCAGAATGATGGAGGAAGCTAATATGCCACCGATTTTATTGAGTAAGGTTACACACACATTTTTTTTTTTTTTTTTTTACAGTGCAGTATAAAATAACAATGAAACTAAGAAGATAAGTGGACTTTTATCATTCACGTTTTATCAAAATAAAGTTATCGGCGTCATCATTCAATAAAACATTTGAAGTTTCTTTCTAGAGACATCAATCAGCATTTGATAACGTATAAATTTATAAACAAAACTTGTATTGCGTAAGTTTGACGGCAATACACGTTTATTATTTCCTACAAGGTCTAAATAAATAGATAATTAAAGCACATCATGTTAGTTCTCCATCAAACTTTGGGCTTTATTATGAGTTTGTGATTTAAAAAAAAATCTGTTTGTAAGAAGTAATCATGTTCTATTGTTCAATGTGATTTTTAAATACCGGAATAAGCACTTCCCGCCGTGAACCTACTAATTGTTTAGAGTTATAAGGGGCATTCAAATGAAACCTGGTTAGTGTAAAGTAACCGTAACGAATTTATTAACTCAAAAACAGCTGCCAAAACTGTTGGTACATTTATCTCTTTGCGGCATTAGTCGGTCGATTCCATCTTTGAAGACGCTAGTAGGCTGCTGTCGGATCTAGGCCTGGACCCAGTCACACACTTCGTCGTTTGTTGAGAACCGATGTCCGTGAAAAGCTTGTTTCTGAGGTCCAAAAACATCTGACTACTGAAACATCTGACCCACAAAAGTCACACGGTGAAAGGTCTGGACTGTACTGTAGACCCTTGAGGTCAAAAACAAGATGTTCCGGAGTGGACAGTAACGTGTGCGACTACCTTCTCCTCGGTGTGAAACCACACTGTCACTGTGCAACATTTAACGTTGCGCATGCATCAGTCTCTCTACCAATAGGTGATGCCTCCATACCCGCAGTTACGTGACACCCTCTAACGTCTAATGTGAAGTTAGACGCACGACCGGGTTTCATTTGAATAAATTTTATACAAATTACCACCCCTTAGCCGGAGCTAAGGCCGAATTGTAAGCAGTACCGAGCAGCACAGTTACAGAGCATCCAGAACTACCCTTGTTTTGTCCTCTCTGTCAGGATTCGACATAACCTAGATGCAGGCAAATAATCTCATGCAAATGCTTACATCTTTACACTGATAGGTTCAAATATTTTAACTCACCAGCGAGAGTCTGTAAATTTTGTGTGACATTCGCCGTAACGTACTAAGTCCTTTATATAGCTACCTAAGTATGTCAGATTTTTTTTTTTTGTAGTACACAATTCTAGCGCTGGGTGACTTTACATTGCTGTGCACGATGTATGAATTAGTGCGTTTGTCAGTGGACACAAGAGCATCGATTTCAACATTCACAAAGTATAAAAACGGCGTATTCCTTGAAGCAAAAGGTTCGTCTGTGATTAATGAGAACAATATTAAAATAAAGTTTTGAAGAATCTCACCGCTAATTTTCTGCTTTTGTTCAGGCATGTAGTTGCAGCGGAAGTTTTGTGCGTCATAAAAAAAAAAAAAAAAAAAAAAAAAAAAAAAAATTGAACAGTTAAAAAAAAAAAAAAAGAAAGAAGTTTGAAATTTGACATTTTGAATTCAAATTACGTTTTTCGCAATCACGAGTGCGTGTGTCATGTGCGTGTGTGTAGAATAAGGACGCAACCGCCCAGGAGTAGCGGATTCCGGTGGACGGCGCTGTTGGTGGAGAACCAGCACCAGAGGAGCAGCACCTGCTGGACCGGTCGACTGTGGTGTTCGCAGATGCCCAATTCTAAAAATCAAAGGACGACATCCTCAACCGTCAAATGAAAACAATAAGCAATTCGTGATTACTCAAAAAAGAAGAAAAAAAAAAATATCCCGACTTCACACATACATAATCCGCAAAAGGAATTTAATATCTGTTACCAATCTCTTGTAGTTCCGTTTTGAAAACCTTCTGTCCGTTTTGGAACACCCTGTATTTTCAGGCTTTAATAGGCGTGGTCTTAGACTATGTCAAATGAAACATTCCTTGAAACTTCCAGGATATACCACGGTCTACAAGTCTGAAAAATAGTTTCATTATTAATGCCGGCTATGAAAACTTTCGTCTTACCATAAACAGTCCTTGTTGTCAAAATGTGAGACAGAATTAATCAGAACAACTGTTAACACTAAGTAAATTCCGAAACGTTGCAGATTTTTTTTTTCATGTAACTTTAGTTACTTCACGTGTTTCCACCAGTTCCCTGTGAAAAACCAGCATTTTCGCGAAAAGTTTCCTGAGTTGCTACAAGTAGCATGAGTACAGGCTTCTCACTGCTGTGATTTTTTTTTTAAAACTACTAGTATGGAATTATACTCACCTTCTTTTTTCAGTGTTTCGCCTTCAGCTCGGTTACGACCCTCTTAAATTGACTGAACCCAGACGAGAGTGAATTGCATTGCAGTATCTGGCTACTGTAACTGTGTAAAAATTGCGCAAATAAGTAGTTCGGTCTAAGCTTAAACTGCGGCCATGTTGCATAAAATACTCTAGGAACTAGAGCTATTAAGATAAACATAACTTTTTTTTAAGTTCCTAATTTATTTCAGAAACGTGACTGATTTTTCTCAATTCTACAGGACGATTCTAGGTAACTTCAGGAAAGTTACTGACTTTTAGTGAGAAACTTTCCTGCTTTTCCCCTGATGTGCTAATGTCAGAAATTATGCATATTAACTGCCTATTATTTTCCAGGAACATTTCTATCTTTGCAGTTAATTATAAAATATCATTATAACTTTCATAGTAGATCATTTACTGGAATATTTTTTTATTGATGTCGATATCATATACTTTGAATCAAACATTCCCATATCAATACATTTCCCATCGATAAATCAACGGAGAAGATTATTTTTGGCGAACGCGCTTCCGGATATTGACATATGCTAAAATCATCATCCAAAACATGAAGACAGGTAAACCAATCGATCGATAAACGGTAATAGAGTTGTTTATGTGTTTTGACTCTGTATTGAAGCTTGAGAAGTGTTTATCGATGCTTGGGTCACAAATTGTAGTTATTATTGATTAAGATATATATCAGCGTGACGTCAGAAATGTCGTCAGAACTTATAAATACATGTATCCAACGGTAATTGACCTGCGACAATATATTCTTACTTCTTTCAGTTATTGACGAGCGTCCTTTCCATCATATACGTAGTCACTATTCAGGGGTGCACTCTGCCGTGTGCAGGTAAACGGCAGTATCTGCAGAAATGAGTTTTCGAGACATTTGAAGAAACACGTTTTGGACGCAATACTAACAATAGGGAAATGTTGGAATTAGACATTTTTTTTTCAGCGCAAACCAAATAAGCAAGCTTGCACTATAAAGCTAACGTTCGATAGATGACAAAAATTCAAAAAAAAAAAAAAAAAAAAACCTGTTTTAAGTTTATAATTAATTTGAATTCTGAAATTTTGAATTCAAATTATGTTTTCCGCAATCACGAGTTGTGACAGGGCCCTACTTATTGGTTACTACCCTATTCACTTGTTTCTAGAAACGGCTCCTGCCCTACTCCTGAGCGGTTACGTGTGCACTGTGTGTATGTGTATGTGTATGCTTGTGTGTGCGTGTAGACCTGTGTGTATGCACGTTGGCGTGTGTGTATGTGTGTAAAAGTGCGTGTGCGTATGTGCGTGAGTGTGTATGTGTATAAAAGTACGTGTGTGTATGTGCGTGAGTGTGTATGTGTATAAAAGTGCGTATGTGTATGTGTGTGAGTGTGTATGTTTATGTGTGTAAAAGTGCGTGTGTGTATGTGTGTGAGTGTGTATGTTTATGTGTGTAAAAGTGCGTATATGTATGCGTGTCTGTGTATGTGTATGAGCGTGCGTGTGCGTACGCCACCGACCAGGAGAAGCGGCTACCGGGAGGAGTCACGCCTGCAGAGGACGGTGGAGTTGAAAAAGGAACCAAACATCAAAGACGTCAAGTAAAAACAATTAGCAATCGTGATTGCTCAAAAAAAAAAAAAAAAACATTAAAAATTAAAAATGTACAGTTACTGTCCACGGTAGCACTGGCCTGCTGCAGCACTGGTGTCAGAAATCTTTGATATTGTTTTCCTGTAAAATTATGTTTTCTTTCACATAACATTCGCATGAATTTAAGTTTCCCCCTATTTTTCGTTTCAACGCTAAACATTCGTTTTCCCCCCTTTATCTACCGCTTTTGATAATGAATGCTAAACAAACGCTGAGATAGAAAGAGAGAGAGAGAGAGAAAAGTTGTGGAGCTCCAATAAGCTGAATCTTGATCTTGATAATGTTTACCTTTTTCTAGGGAGTTCCGTGAAAAGGGGAAGTGTTATTGGTGCAGATTTGAGTTAGCATACCTTCACTAACCACTATACGAAAGTCAACCAACTCAACTCAGAGCCCGTCATTTTCCCCCGTCATTACGGCGAGTCAGAAGGGACAGTTGCCCAATGACTTTGAACAATTTATATATTTACATGTAAGTGGGGGTAAAATTTGTATTGAATGTATATTCTTTGCCCCTCCATGGAAAAATTCGAAGTGACAGGCCTGCCTATTACGGAAAAAAGTAGTAAACATTGTCACACTATACCTGTTTGTTTATTCATCAAAATAATTACATTTTTCATAATATTTTTGCACATAATATTCGCCTGCGGTAGAAAATCATATTCGTGTTGTCTGTTGTTATACTAAAACAAGCATTCTGGTTCCGGTACTGGGACATTTACGATGGATTCCCCATAATTATTGGTCAGAACATTTTGAAATTGTAATTTGTATCGATAAACGCGTTGTTGTAACGTTTCTAGTAGTTGTAGGTCAAATGCATTTTCTGCCTTCGATTGCAATACTGCGGAACAATTTGAAACACAATTTCTGTTAAGTTCGATTTTTGAGCTGTCTTAATTAAAAATAGAAAAGCTGATTTAAAAAAAAAAAAAAACGGTAGTTAGTTTTCTACCACGTCCAGTTTTTTCTTTAGATATTCACCATATACGTGAATATGAATATTTTCTGGGAGACAACGCGTATCACAGGAAGCCTTACTGCTCTCCTATTGGCTGACATAAACCTTTGAAGTTTGAAATGAAGTTTTCCTTTGAGGTTGTTCATAAATAATGTCACACGTTTTTATAACAGTTTTGACTCCCGTTCCTACTGTCACACTTCACCGTACCGCTTCCCTCCCTTTGTCACATTTCAAACTATTTTTCATAAACATATTTTCATTAAAAAATGTGTGATGTCACACGTCTTGTTACCCTCTTCCTCCCCTTGTCACAAACCTTCACATCTTCACAACCCGCCCCTCTCAAAGCGTGACAGCATTTGTAGGCGACCTCTTTTCCAAAAGGGGTCGTCCAAAACTAGTGGTCCACAATGAGATTATTTGTGAAAAATCTGATTCACTTTATCGATTCAGCGAAAAATTTAATTTTCGGCATGTAATATTTTCACGTTCATCAGTGACAAAAATAAGTTTTTTTTTTTTTTTGTATATGCAATGCATGTAACTGTTTCTTATCTAAAAAAACATTTTATCTTTTTTTTTTCTTAACCAATATTTTTTTCAAAAATGTGCGAAATTTTGTGATTTGGTATTTTGATCGCTGTGTAGTTTAAAATCTTGACGTGATGCACTAAAACTAAGTCAAAAGCAAGTGACAGATCTAAGACAGCCTAATCTCTGTTCTCAAGTATAATTAGCGATGATGACATCACAGGAAGTTTTTGATTTCCTTACAAATCAAAACAACAAAATGTGTCATTTCCCAGAAGCAGGCATTCCAGAAGCAGCAACATTACGAGTTTAACTAGTGGACAACTTAGTTGAACTCTTGGTGAAACTTTGTACTGGAGTCTTAGATTTTAATCAGCACGTTATTACTACATATGCTTGCGTTTTTTCCCTCTTCAGAATCCAATTATCATTATTGATGTACTTATCAAAAGTAATTTTACAAAACAGTAATAATAATAATAATAATAATAATAAAAAGAAATACGAGGATTGAATAAAAGCAACACTTTATAAACACGCATACACACTCGCACACACGTATCATGAGTACTAAGAAATATAATGCAAAATTTTCTTTTTTGTGTAAGTGGAGCAACAATATTCGTTGATATTTCTGTTTATGATTTCGTACTTATACATTCCAGTTTTGATTCAATGAATATACGAAATGCAGTGAATAGGTAATATGAAAAGAGTAGGGTCATTGCTTTAGAATGTAACAGTTAAGAAAATACAAGGTAACCTTAGTTGTCATAAATGTGTATTCATATTTATCGACTTCTTTTAGAGACCTATTATTCATCGGAAGAATAAAAATATAAGACAATTTGTATTATTTTCTGTCTCATTTGTTTGCTCATACTTAATTACTGAAATGACTATTTCTAAAGCAGTGCTCTAAGCCATGTATAGCTTTTAAGAAATTCTTAATCATTTTCTGGCTGTTGGCTTAAGTTTTTACTTCCGTTGATTTTCTTTTTTTAATGACGTTAAAAATTACGGTAAAAATCTCCTTATTAATGTGAAATTTTCTCAAGAAATGTTTCTTATAAATTTTATATTTCCTCAGAAAGTGAAATTTTCTCATGAAAATGTTTTTTATAAGTT
The DNA here is from genome assembly GCF_026930045.1 of Uloborus diversus. Lineage (NCBI taxonomy): Eukaryota > Metazoa > Arthropoda > Arachnida > Araneae > Uloboridae > Uloborus > Uloborus diversus. Next base: position 49,792,068 of record NC_072732.1, read on the forward strand.
TTGTATTTCCTTATGAAAGTGAAATTTGCTCATGAAAATATTTCTTATAAATTTTATACTTCCTTATGAAAGTGAAATTTACTCATGGAAATGTTTCTTACAAATTATAGGGTGGCGACAGATCAGGGAAAAGTCAGGGAAGTTTATTAATCAGGGAAATATCAGGGAATTTAAAAAAGTACATATATAAAAAATTCAGGAAAAATTGATTAAATGAAGAAATTTTTTTTTTGTTTGCAAAATTAAATACCCTAAATCCCTACGCATTTTCCACCAATTAACTGTTTTAAAAAAGCAAAATTAATGAGGTGCGATTTTACCCTGCCGCATTTTTGTGCATCTTTTTCCCTCACGTCAAAGTATTGAGTCTTAATTTATTAACCACAGGATGAACTTCCTAAGATTGCTTCTGTGTCTGTAAAGTTGTTTATTTTACGGTCCTTGAATTTTTAAATCAATACACTAATAACAAACTTAAAAGTTATTACTTCTTCGCCTTTTTACTTTAATTGCTAAAATTGAATGTTAAATCAAAATCAACGTTGTTTTTTGCCATTGTATTTATTGCTGTCTCTGTGTGAGATTACACAAAGGGATTTTTTTTTTCAGACTTTAGAAATTCTTTTATTTTAAAACCAAGTTATACATATATATATTTTGAAATTAATCGACTGTTTTTTGAATTTCAATGTTGTTTGTTGCAAAAGTAATATAAGATTGTTTTTTCAACAAATAATGAAATCATTTGAAATTGAGTTACCTTGTATACATAAGTAAATATTTTTATTATTTTCTTCTAGTTAAAATACTGTATTCATTCATTAAGACAAAAGGTCTTGATTAGAGAATAGCTTAATTTGACTGGTTGTTAAAAGGTTTCTATTTGTTTTAAATAAATGTGTCTATTATTTACGTAAATAAATCTGCATCAGCTCTATACTTTCACTATTACTTGTTATTCTCGCAGCAATAATTATACTGCTTGAAAATTTAGTTCAAAATTATTTCCATGTAAACTTTTTAGTTTTACCATGATTAGATATGTCTTTAAGAGTGGTTTTAATAATTTCTTAGAAGTCTTATGCTTACTAGGTACTGGAAGTAACGTATTTGTTTTAGATCTCCTATAATTTTTCCCTGCAGATACTTTAATGTACTATTTTTATTAAAAAAAGGAGCATCTTTTCAAAAAAATTTTAAATTAACAGCTTCAAACGCTTTTATTTAATATGCAATAGTTTTCAAGTAGGGCAAAAATAGGAAACCATTATTATTGGTAACGTAAGTCAGGGAAATTTGGGGAACTTAATCGGGGAAAATCAGGGAAAAGTGGGGAAAATTTTTTTCACAGTTCCTGTCGCCACCCTGCATACTTCCTAATGAAAATGAAATTTTCTCATGAAAATGTTTCTTATAAGTTTTGTACTTCCTAATTAAAGTGAAATTTTCTCATGAAAATGTTTCTTATTAATTTTATGCTTCCTTATGAAGGTGAAATTTTCTCATAAAAATGTTTCTTATAAGTTTAGTATTTTCAATAAGCAGCGAATTTTATTTTCATGAAACGTCATGTATTTTCGAAATAATTGATTGAATTTAAGTGTATAAAACTAAAATATGTGTTTGTAATTATTTCAGACTGCGTTGCTTCTTCTGACAACATCAAAGCTCACAAAAGTTGAGAGTGTAAAAGTGTTGGTAATAAGAGAAGAAGATAGCGACAGATCTGAAGAAAGTTCTGGAGAACATCTAAGTGCTGAGGAATCAGAGGAAATTCAGTTGTTGATGGACCTTATTAAAAGCGAAGCACACGACAGCAGACCTCCTCCTATGACTACAGTAAAGGTTTTAACTCGACAACCTTCATCACAATCTGCAGAGCAAAGTGTAAGGAAGGAAAGACATGAACTTAACCCAAAGGAAAACAAAGAATATCACATTCACTACCATAATCATCAACATAAGTCATCAACAAAACATTTGTTGAATTCTGAAGACCAACTGCGACCTGCTTTGTGGGATCCTTCGCTGTCCCTTTTTAAAGGTTTCAAGGATTTTGATGACTTCAAAGTGGTTGATGAGGAACCTGCTTCTACATATTCCCCTATTAGAAATAAAGACATCTTCAAGGATTTCGAGTCATTTATGAAATCGAAATTGCGATCATCACATAGCATTAATCCACCTTCTCAACCGCAATATCATAAAAAGATATTCAAAGACTTTGATACAATTGAACCTCCGAAGAAGAAAACCTACGAGAAGAGTTTTGAACATGGGAAAGAATTTGGTTCTTTCTTTAACTTCGGTAAATCTAACTCCTTGAGTGATGATGACTTCCCAAATAAAAATCGGTTTGCTGCGTTTAAAGATTTTTCTGAAATAGAAAGTGGAGAACCAGAACCCGAACCAAAACCAATTCCGAAAAAGCCTTCTAAGCCTAAAGATCGTGATACCGATTACAAAGGCGTAGCTATTGTTATCAGATCGAAGCCTTCAACGTCAATCGCAAACAAAGAAAAGGCGGAAAGTGAGCATCAAGTGATGAAAATGAAAACCTTGAAAGCTCCAAATATTCCACCACTGGTCAATAATTATCGCAACCCTACATTTAGAACATTCACTGGGCCAAGAATTATTGAATCAGCAGGTGGTGCACCAAAATACATTGAAGACATGAATCGCTTGAAACAAAAAGAATATGAAGAAAGGAATTCGGGATTTAGAAATTATCTGCAGCATAACATGAACTTCGTTGAAAATACCCATCACAGACTATTTCCATTCCCACATGCTATGTCTAATGCTTACCCACATCATCCGAGGACAATGCAAAGGAACAACAACATCGTAGATGGTTGGCTAATTCGTAGACTAATGTGATATAACTATTTGCAACAAATATTGTCTTGTTTGTCTTTAGTCATTTGTTGAACAATGAATGAAAAATCAGAAATCAAAACTGAAAGTTTTTAAGTGTCTAAGAATGTGTTCACATCTACACAGCCTAACGCTTCACGGGTCGCAAAGTACATTTATTATTTTAATTTTATATTTCCTTTTGTTGAAACTGACCTGGTTAAAACTATCAAGTAATATTGAGTAAATTACTACCCAATATTTCTAATTAAAGCTTTCAACAAGAGTACTGTGGTAGCAAAAAAACAACTATACAATTTTATCAGTTTCATAATGTTGAGGTTTTGGTGTTATAGCCGCGCCCGTTTCAGCTAAGTCGAAGGGGACCAAATAAAAATTTCCTGTTGTTTCGCTGTAGCAGTAATTTTGTTATAAAAGGTTAAACAATACACAGTAAAATAGGAAGATGGATTGAAACTGGTACATTGCAGCCGAAAATTCCTTATGTACGACTTTGCTATAAACGAGCGCGACTGTATTACCTTTTAATGTGTTGTAAAGCAGTGAGATGGACTATATAGCGTGCTGTAATCAATTTGAAAATATTACCTGAGAGACTTACGTGAGCTACATTATTTAATCTATCACTGCTCATAAGGTTTTTCGTATTTGTAAAATATTTTTAAATATACAAGTGTGGACACACATTAATAAATGAAAAATATATTAACATTCAGCATCCAGTATTCATTTTAATTTTCACGTTTTGAATTCAAATTATGTGTTTCGCAATCACGAATTGAGATAGGATCCCTACATATTGAATGGAACGGTAATGGCCAAAAAATTTGCACCCGTCATGTTATGACTGGTGATTATCTTGAATAGGTGATACGAGACATATCTATAAAAAAATATAGTGATAAGTATGTGATAATAAAGATGAAGATTTTATGGCCGATTATTTACAATGTATAACGTTATGTATTTTTTATTCCTTATCAATCTTAAATGATGTGGATTAGTAATCTGGAAATTTCGTATTTATATGAAATTTTGCTTTTTAAATTCACCTATAGGTGTTTTTTCCTGAAAAAACGTAATTGTACTCGAAAAACCATTTTTTTTTAAATGTAACCTATTTGTGTATTCTTAGGGGAGGAGAGTAAAATTTACTTGTTTCAAAGCTTTAATATCAAGTGAAAAAACCCTCTTACATCCTACTCTACAAATTAATAAAAGACAAGATAGATTCGTAAAAATTTTCAATTTTACAATTCCAACGGACTTAACAACTTTAAGATAATTCGTATTTTCGTTTTCCTTAGAAGACGCAGAAATGTGTTATCTAAAATACATTGTTCCAAACCTGAAAAGAGTAATCAGTAAAATTAAAGTTATAAAAGTTTTAAAGTAAAAAAAGTTTTAATAGCAGTCATTCGTTAACGACTTAGGGATTAAGTTGAAATGTTTTGATATTTATGATCAAAATTTATTTTTAAAAGTCAATATCAATGTCCAGAGACGAGCGGGAGGAGCAAGGGTTGCTCTTGTTTATTTATTTATTTATTTATTTATTTTTTATGCAGATAAATTTTTGTTAAAAAATGCTCGCGCGGAAAGATTACGAGTAAACATTTTGAATCTTTTTTTTTTATTATTTTCAAAAGTGTGAGTTAATACATTAAAAATTCAGTTTTTTTATTTATTTTATTTTTGTATTATACTAACACTGAAGGAATCTCAAAGTTAGGTATATTTGAAGCGAAAATATATTTATATATATCAAATATGCTTTGGTCTTAATATAAAACTTTTGAATTGTTACATGTACTCGTAGTTTAATCTTTAAAAACTTCCACAGACTTTTAATTTAGAAAATACATTATGACTTTCATCTTTTTTGTAAAAATCCTACGACCAAGAACGGCCCGATGGGAGGTCACTTTGGTATGTGTCTGTATTTAATCTTTTGGTAAAATGCGAAATTTCAGTCGTAAACTGAGAATTTCTTCCCCGTTTTCTCCCAAAAAATTAAGGTCGAGGCGTCCTTGCTTATGACGCTATTCGGAAACGAGCTGAGGCGTGCATCACATTGACTTCCTTTTACTTCCAATTCAATGTCATTCCCCATTATTGGCAATTTTAATGTGGTTCAATAGTTTACTCTCTAAACATCACCAACAGTGGCCAAATCAAAAGAGATTTTTAAAAAAAAATCGCCAAATTTGTCGCCAAGTTGGCGACAAAACTTAGCGACCAAAAGACTGGCGATATATCGCCAAGTGTCCGCCATATTAAAACACCACTTGAGTTTACATCGAAATTGACAATGATTTCCCCCCCCCCCCAAAAGGGGCAAAAGACACCTTCAGAAACACCAGAATGCAACCAAAAGGATAGGTGCACAACTAGACCCCACTAGGAGTCTACACACCAAATTTCAACTTTCTAGGACTTACCGTTCTTGAGTTATGCGACATACATACGCACATACATACATACGTACATACAGACGTCACGAGAAAATTCGTTGTAATTAACTCGGGAATCGTCATTATGGATATTTCGCGTGTCTATACGTTCTTAGGCACTTATCCACGTGTGGTAGAGTCGAAAAAAAAAACTCAATATTCATTCGGAGGTGAGTAAAATGGAAATTAAGGTCGATTTTTGAGTGAAATTTTTTTCGCGAATACAATACTTCCTTTTTTGTAAAAGGAAGTAAAAAGAACAGATACAGTCAAATGAATAAAACTTAAATGTATGAAGGACAATAAATTTTTTTCCACAGATCCAAACTGATAACTATAAGCTTGAAACAGCTGACTTAATTGAGGTTTTAATAGGCAATACCAGGTCGTGTCGTTTCGAATTGTTCCATTGCGAAGTTACATACAATCCGTGGTCAAACAGTAATTGCGCCTTCTTTTATGCATAAATTGTAACTCGAAAAAAGTCTGCAATTTTTATTGCTCTTTGGGATTTTAACTTTCTTTATTTTTACTGTTTCGTACAGCGCTCAATATCCAATTTTTCATTAGCGTAATAATCAGTTTACGTTGACCTAATCGTGGTTTCCCCAATTTTATTCGCCCTTATTTTTAAAAGACGGTGTAGAAACCAACAAAAAACAAATATTGTTTATATCCGGCAAAACACATTAATAAATGAACTTGTTGTCTCAAAACTCTCTATAAGAGTAACAGCTGAGAATAAGAGTCCGTTCCGGATTGAAATATAAAATGAAAAAAATCGTATGTCAAAAACAAAAACTGAACTTTTCGCAAAAAAAAAAAAAAAAAATTAAGAAAAATTAATTTGAATTCTTAAATTTTGAATTCAAATTATGTTTTTCGCAATCACGAGTTGCGACAGGACCCTACTAATTGGTTACTACTCTACTCACTTGTTTCTAGACACGGCTCCTGTCCCTCCAAGTCTACCCTCCTGTTAAACGGAGACGTGTGTATTAGTTGTGTATGTGTAGGCTTTTGTGTGTGTGTAGACCTGTGTGTATGCACGTTGGCGTGTGTGTATGTGTGAGTGCGTATGAGCGTGCGTGTGTCTAGGTTCTAGGACATGGACGCCACCGACCAGCAATGAAAAGTATAACTCTTTTTGAGACTAAGGCATGAAATTTCTTTCGAAATTAATTTTGTAGTTTTTTTAAAAATTGATTAGCTCTGTTTCTCAGTCTAGTAACACAATCTAGCAGAGTCGATGCAAACATTTCGTTCGTCTCGTCCTTAATTCCATCCCAACTAACCATGCCTCGAATAACAGATCAGTCAATGAAGTACCCACATATAAAAATACTCTTCTTCCAATGCGAAAAATATTCAAACTAGATCTAATAAAAGGTTTTATAATCTAAGTGGAGCAATCGGAGACATTAAAAATGCAAATCGTAATCCTTGAATTACCTGCAGAACTGCATCAAAATGATAACTACTTGTATGATTGCAAACATTCTCTAAAGATAACAACAATTTCCAGACCATTAGTCCAGTACTTTTATCCACCAGAAAGGTGTCATAAACCTAATTTATTGAAAGGGTATTTCTAGATCGATATGACCTTCATTCGTATCAAAAACGAAAATGGCAAAATTTTGAGTATTCTTCATTGGCAACTTTCTTTTTCACCTCAAATCCGGAAACAGAGCGTGACGAATTTCCACAAGACCGCTAACCTGTGACGATGGGAGATGTTTCAGAAACAGAATCGCTTTTATGTTATCAAATATGGGTATTGTGCTTCATTGTATAGATTAATAAGACCTTGTTCTTAAGAACTTAATTACGCCTATTCATTTCACAGCGCTTTTGACTTATTTGAATGTTTCTGTCCAATTCTTTTAGTAGCAAAATGAGTCGTCAAAATCATAAACACAGAGCTACTCTGTGTCAGACGAAAAGAAAACGGAAAGAAAAGCGAAACTTGTTTTCGGAGAGGGTTTTCGGCACGTGAATTTTATTTACAGTTTACTTGAAAGCAGGTTTCGTGATCTTTTGTAATTGTTTTAAAAAAATAAAAAAAGTCAGATTTTTTAAATTTAAATCACTTTTTTTTAATTTTTTTAAATCTTCAAAAATTTGTAGATGTTAATTACTATAAATTTATAAACATAATATATTCCATACAATAGATGAATCCATTCAGCTTACTTTTAAAATTAAAATAAGCTCTCTAACTATTCAATACATTTTAAAAAATTTATAAATGCATTCTTATGCTTAGATAAGATGTGATTTTGTTTTATGCTTTGTTTAAAGATAAGGTTTCCATCATCATGTACGTTTTTAGTGTAAAATAATATGTTGAACAATTACTTTTCTTAACTATATTAGTCATGGTGAAAAAGAAAAAATGCAAATTTTTATTTTGTTCTGAACTGTAATTTTGGAGTAAACGCAATATTGCAAGATTAAAATCAGTTACACTCACAGAAAGAGGGATCTATGTAGTTTTGCCTGTTGAAGATAAGATAATTTTATGCAGTTTAGTTAAATTTAGAGCAATACATTCTAAAAATGCTAATATAATTTATAAAAATAAAATCTGATTTTAATTAATGATTTTGTTAACAAAATCACTTGATTCAAATCAATTGATTTAAATCAATGATTTTTTTTAAAAAAAAAGTCACTTGATTCAAATCAATTGATTTAAATCAATGATTTTTTTTTTAAAAGTCACTTGATTTAAATCATGATTAAAATCATGATTTAAACCAAGCTGATTTAAAACAACGAATTCTGCTTGAAAGCAACGCTAACTTATTTTAAACTTTACTTGCTGCACTCATAATTTCGAGGCTCCTGAGTTAAAGACCTCGTAGCGTAAAAGTAAAGAATAAAATAAAATTAAAATTAAAGTAAAGAAGTAAATTGTTTTAAAGATATGCTTCCTGTGGGACGTTGAGGACCATAGTAAACTGAGGACAAAAAGAAAAAGAAAAAAAAAAAACGACATGAATAGCATTTCACCAGCTCCCTTCAAAGCGCATGCTCACAGCTTTGTTTTTATTAGCTCGTTTGGTGATTCTTCTGCAGCGAAGCCTCACTGGCGCAATCTGCAAGCATCATCGGCTGTTAACCAAAAGGTTATTTGGCAAACCGTGACAAGGAAGGACTGCGCGTTGATTTGTCTACCGGTAGAGAAATCAACACATGTGCCTGGTATGAACGTAAAATTACGTGGTGCCTGTTTGTTGTTGCAGTGGGTTCTCTAAAGTTAGCACGAGAAAATCTGAACAAGAACTTCATATTCCTATTCACAGAAATTAATTAATTGCGTTACTGCTGTTATAAAAGCTTCCATTTGAATGGAAGATGTATCCTGGGAAAAATAACAATCAACAGAGATACAAAAGCTCTGAAAACTCCAGTTTTTTCCAGGGCTGCGGATCTCGGAGTGAAAATAGTCGACTCCGACTCCAGGATTTTAAAACGTCCGACTCCGGCTGTTTTTTTTTTTTTTTTTTTTTCAATTTTTCCCATCATGGGAAGGGGAAAAACCCCTAAACAGAGATTGAAATAGGAATTTCTTTTCATGAAATTTTCGCGTTGTGTTTTATTGTAAACTTAAGATACATGTGCAACGTCAGAAATTCAATTTGAAAATCAAATTTTCCAATAGCAGAGTGAGATTACTCAAAAATCCCATTATTTAAGAAAATGAGAAGGATTAATTTGCTTTCCTTTCAATGTTTAACAAATAAATAATGATCACATCGTGTGCTTTCAATTTTTGAAAAATGTAACTTTAGAGAAAGCTGCTTTCCTGCAAAGTCAAAAAACCTTTCTTGCAAGGGGGTCCGTCCCGCGTGGTACCCATATGGGGGATGACACCCCACGTTAATTTGAGAGGTTATGAAAAATATAAATCTTTTATATATAATTCTTAAACTTTTTCCCGATAAATATTAAATTTTACTTCATCCATACATTTCAATGAAAATCCATACAATTTCAATTAAAATATTGCGGGGACAGGCCATGCATGCGTCTGGAACAAGTTTTGCACAAAATTTGGCAGTATACAGCTTTGTAAGAATAGCTTTGACTATACCTATATTTCTTCTTTCAATTTTTAACTGAAGTTTCATTATCAGCTTTAGAATTAACATTAATATAAATATTTTAAGATTAGCTGCTATTGAGTGCTGCAATCAAGAAATCATGCACTGATTTCAGTTCATACTTTTTAATAAGAACCAAACTTATAAAATACTTAGTTTTATTATTATTTGTTATATTTTATTGGATCGTTTGAATTCGCGCCAAAACTTATTTGAAAAATGCCTTCCCCTCAGAAGTTTCCACCATGACCACGGGCTTCGACTTGCCCCAAGAACACATTTCTTTTACTATTTTATTAGGAAGATCGAAGAAAAAATGTATTTTTTTTTTATTATTTAAAAGTGATTACTTCATACTTCTACGAAAAAATATTAGGCAACAAAACCGTTTGTTGCTATCAGTTAAAGAAATTTATACAAACAAGAAAACCAAAACGGGTTGGCGGAGTCAGCTATTACGTAGCTCTTGATGAGAATATTAAAAAAAATATCTATGTCCAACAAAGGATTACCCTTGTAATTTTATTGTAATTTTCAAATTTCTACTTTGCATTTCAAATTTGGTTGCTTGATTTAGATTCAAATACATTCAAAATTATTACTTGTCATTAATGACAGTTAAATAAAATAAAATATTCATCTCTGAAATCTATTTTGCTTATTTTTAAGAAGATCTCTATATCGAAATTTCAAATTTCCTTACCCCCCTCCCCCCGCCCCGAACACAAATCTTGGATACACCACTGATTGGACTCCCTCCGAAATGAAATCCTGGTTACGTCACTGCTCTGTACACCACTGCTTACTTCAGTAAATATAAATAATAACGTTAGGTACTTTACGGGAGATCTGCGACTCATACTCATATACAACATGCGATGCTTCCAAGATTTTTTTTTTTTTTTTGAAATTTCTTTACAACGGGAATATAATTTTCGGATATATATATATTTCGGAAACATAGGATCCGAAACCGATACTCTGTTTTTCAATGAGTTACAAAATTGTGCAACACAAAATTTCAGAAAAAAGATCGTTTTTTGATGATTTTTTAAATATTTTTGGGATTTTAAAAATATTTTTGAAACGCACCACGCATAAAATAATGAAAACTATGATGAAAAATTCAAGTTCTATTCAAACTGATCAGCAGCAATTTAGGAGGAAAAGTAGTTCAAAATTGATGAAAAATACCAAGAAAATATTTTTTTCCCCTCCCATTTATCTGCTCTTTATACCATAAGAAACATGAAATAAAAAATATTAAAAAATAAATAATTAAAAAGTGGTTGGCAAAAAAAAAAAAAGGCTAAATACATTATAATAAAATCAGTAGGTTGTAAGTGTTTCAAATAAATGACACTTTTAACAAAATGAATAAGTAAAATTGCTCAAATTTGAAATACTGGCAGACACGTGTTTCGGGGTTAGAAGGATCCTCTCTTGCAAAGCAAAATAAAAGTATATGGATATAAAGGCATAGTATTCTGCTGAGTCAAATGTATTCCCATCACAAATTCCTAATCCCCATTTTCTTCCCCTGAAATTTAATCTGGCTTACAATATTTTTATAACCTTTTATTTTGTCACTTATACCTGATTAAAACTCTTTATCTTGCTAAAGTAAATTAAACAGCTCTGCAATTGCACAAATTTGCAAATAATTGCAGACATGTGTTTCAACGTTGAAAGAAAACCTCTTTTAATATAAAAATGAAGTGAATTATCGACGTAGAGACAAACGACAAATGTAGTTCAATGCCTTCGTTTTGCTTACTTCTTTTGTACACTAAACTCCTCGATACTCTTTGTAAATCCGAAACATGTTGATTGCAAACTTTGTAGGCTTGAAAGATTTTTCTTCTTCCTCTTTTTTGTTTTGCTTTCTTTCTTTAAAAACAAATGTATATGCACCATTTATTTTGAAACACATAGACATAATTTAAATTAAAAACAATTGTCTGCTGATTTTTAAACTACTTGACATTTTTCACCATAGTTATCATCATTTTAGCTATTGCGCATAACAACATTCTAATAGTTGCTTTATCGTATGTATTACAAAAAAAAAAAAAAAAAAAGTCTCCCTGCCATTTTTATTTGTATCATATCTAATTGCAAACAGATAAATGAATAAGAAAAAAAGGCTATTAATATTGCAAAGGTTCTAATCTTCCTATTTGAACCGAAGCATCAATTTCGCGACTGTCGTATCCGTATATACACTCATGTTTGTGAAAATTGCAACACCAAAAAGGAATTTTGCAAATGATCCGAAATTCACAGGAAATGAATAGCAGGATAAGATATGCAAATGATTGGAATTACAAAGACGTCGTGCATGCGTAGACCGAGAAATGCACTCTGAACAGTGGCGTAGACTCTGTATATAAAGGGCTGTATAGACTTTTCGAAATAATTGAACGATTATCTGCCGATAGTAGATGTTCCTCTCGTACTCAGTATGCCTCGTCCAAAACACTGAGCGTCATACGAACGAGTAACGGAGTTTGAATGGGGTTGCATGATCGGCATGCGTGAGGGTGAACTTAAGTGCAGACAAATCAGCACCGGCACGGGGCGCAATGTCTAAACTCTGATGCGTATTTGTAAAAGATGGACAGAGGACGATGAAATTAGCCGAAGGGCTCGCCCCAGCCCACGCAACCGAACGACGCCACGGGATAATCGATAAATCGCCAGTCTAGCTGTTATGGATCGTATGGCGTCCTATCCTACGCTAGCACAATGTTGGAGTATGGCTACAGGTGTCACACTTGCTGCATCCACAGTTCATCGACGTCTGCTACGCCAGGACCCCCTGTATGCAAGGATTCTCCAATACAGGGTTCCCTTCACCCTCAATCATCGTTACTTTCGGCTTCAATGGGCCCACCAACACGTTCAATATCGCGAGGACTAGCAGCGGTCGTCTTCTCGGATGAGTCCAGATTTAATCTGCACAAAACGATGGACGTGCACGCTTCAGACGTTACACTTGGGAACGTCGCCTCCCAGAGTGCGTAATACGACGTCATATCAGCATAACGCCAGGCGTCATGGTCTGGAACGCTATTGAATACTAAGATCAATCACATCTAGTTCAAATTACGAGTAACTTCAATAGCGAGCGCCACATCAGGGACGCTGTGACGCTGGAGACACTACCCTTTCTTCAGAGCAGTCCTAGTGCAGTGTTTTAGCAGGACAATGCACGTCCACATGTCGTACATAACGTACAATTGTTCTTCGGTGCATGACGGGCTACGCTACTTCCTTGGCCTGCCCGTTCTCCGGATATGACACCGATCGGGCATGTCTCGGATTGCGTTGGTCGGAGACTCAGCCATGTGTCTCGTCCGGCAGTAGGTACGAATGAACTTTGGCTTCAGATTGCAGCCATATGGGATGCTGTTCCCAATCGTGACATTCGGCACCGCTATGATTCGATGCCAAAACGTGTACAGGCTCGCATAGTTGCTACATTCAATATTAACTTACGTCTGTTATTTCATTTAAATGATCTGTAATTTTAATCGTTTATTTGTAGCACTGTGAAAAACATTTCCTGCAAATTATTTCCTGCAAATAAAAACTAAAATGAAAAATAAATGAATTTTTTTAAAGTTATTTCACAAGAATGGAACTTTGAAATGGAAGCAGGAAGTTTATGGTGACTCTGCGTCAACCTTTTGAATACTTGTTCCATAATTTTAGAGATTTTTTTATCAGTAATGTTAAAATGAAACAAGAGAGTCAAAGTTTACTGAAACATTTCAGCTTCATGGGCGCCTTCCCCACTTCTCTCCCCTCTCCCCCCACTTTTTTGGTTCACCCAGCCGCCTATTTTTTGTATCGTAAAATGAAGAGATAAAGTTAAGAAATCTCTCCCTTTCCACCCCTTTCGGCTACATTCCTATCTTCTTTTGTTTGATTAAATTATTGATAAAAATGTTGTGGAAAACCTTCCCCAGTTTTTCGTTTCCAAAATAATTTGAGTACTTTTGATTTCCCGATGGTGAAATTTTTAATTTCCATCCTGTTACTTTTAGAATTGTAAAGGTTTAGACTTACATTTTTTAAAGGGTTCATAAGTAAGCTTCAAATAGAATAATAGAAAATGATTAGCTCAAGATTCTAATTCCTGTAAGTGCAAGATTGCACGAGAGATTCGTCTTTTGGGCCCTGAAGAGGACCACATTCTTTTTGCTCGGAAAAGGGCCATTTGTGGGAACGCAATGGGAATTAAAAATCATCGCAACACGAAGATTAAATACAAACAGGCGTGTGCAAATGCTGTCTAAAACGCATCACAACGCTAAGATAACTTAGAGTCCCTTAGGGACTCCAATAGAATCACACGCGGTTTTGCAATATTGGGCAATATAGCTAAGCAACTTCAGGAGTGCGCATGCGCATAATGAGAGAATGGGCTGCGGCTAGACGCCCGTCAGGCGCAAGAGCCGCAATTTGACGTTTAACAACCGGTCGTCGTCGACAGACGCCAGCTAAGCAATCCTTTCCCATACGAAGCTAATGTTTTGAAATATTTTTACTTGTTTTCGGACTATCCGCAAGCAATTAATCGTAATTGCTCTTATTGTAGTTTTAAATCAAAAGTGTAATCATGACGGAAATAATCAAGAAATTTAAACCGGTGAGTTATTTGTTTGTTTACTTTAATTTCTGCAGATGTTCATTTCCTTGTTTGTATTGTTTATTTAGGTTCATAAACTTTTTTTGAGATCAATGAATCACTATTTTTATCTGCATTAAGATGTTTCTCAAATATCATTATTGTGGAAAATGCTATCTCAATATTTATTTCACTTGTATGAATACAATCAATCATGTGTATGATTTCTATAAAATTGTTTTGGAAATCATTTACTTTACTTAACATGCACACGAAAGATTTTTATTTTTATTATTTTAGTACAATAAATTGATCATTAAACCTACCTTTAAATTCGTCATTAAATATGTTTGATCAAGAAGATTGCACTTTTGTATACATACATAACCATTCATCTGTTGGGTTTTATAATAATGTCTGTGAAGTGCATTTATTTCCCTAGGAATGCATACTAAATACAGTTAAAGTTAAACATTTTAGTTTGGTTAACCTGAATGTTGTTGGAAAAATAGGTACCTTATATTTTTTATGGCAGTGGTTTTTGAAAACTATCATTATATCATTGAGCCAGGTTTTTAAATATTTTTGTGTTCATATCTCCTATGATGTTTTATATTTTTAAAAGAATCACATTTGTAATGCTGAAACAATCCGTGATTTAAAACCACATAATTGAAAAAACAATGGGCTCATAATTTGTTCTCAGTTTTGTGGAACAGGATTCAGATTCCTGTAGGGAATTGGAAGAAATTGGAGAACACTGAACGAAAGAAAAACCTATTAGTATAAAGCTTGGAATAAAATTTTAAAATAATGATGAGAACGAAAAACATGATGAGAAGTTTTAAGCACATTGCTTTTTTTTAATATGTTCAATTCAGAAACTTTTTTATACTTTATTTTAACAGAACTTTGAAGTGAATTAACCTGCTTGGGCCCTGGGTACATTGGTTAGCATTACAAAAACAACTTCTGCTAAAATTTTACAGATAAATCTTATAATGTAACTAACTTACTCTCATAACTTACTCTTCTACTTATGTGCTATTTGAGCCAGAATCAGCTATATTTTTTCAAGAATCAACCCAACTAGTCTTCATCAACTTCACGGCTGCTGAATATTTTTGTATGCATTCTGAAAGTGGGGAAACATATCCCTGGTTCTTGGTCTGAAAAAAATCCAACGACATATTTTTTTTCTTTATTTCAAAAAATAACGTAACTGTAAAAACTTAATAATCTTACTTTAGGAGAGGAATGAACTAGTTTCTCCATTTTTCATGAAAATCATTTAAAGAAATAAAGTCGCAGAGTATGAATGTTACTCAGCACTGCTGAAATATTTATAAAATTTGTCTCTGAAATAAAACTTATTCAACGCATATGTGATTTTATTGTGGAATTTGTAGAACTATAAATGCTATTTTTTGGTCATAAATTGAAATAAAGTACCTACAGTAGACTCCCGATTATCCGGCTCGCGACTGTGCAGACTCTGGACTATCCAGTCTAGTAAAGAATGTTTGAAATCGGTCATTTGTAAAACTGATTATGGAAGTGCATGGGGAAAATAAAGAAGACTAAAATGTTTTTCATTTTCTACCTACCCCCTGACACGGTCACTTTTGCTCATGACATTTGTCAATTAAATAAAACAGTAAGTACTACTTGCAATACGCTTTTGTTATTTATCTAAAATATGTAATTATATGGGTTTTGAATTAAGTTGGGGATGGAGTTAGAAGATGGAACTCCGTCCTATCCGGATTTTTTGTTATCTGGACTGCCAATCTGCCACATTAGTCCAGATAATCAGGGACTGTATTTTAATATTATTGAAACTAGAGACGTACCGAGTACTCGGTAACTACTCGGCATACTCGGCCAATTTGCCGAGTACTCGGTACTCGGCCAAATTTTGATCAGATACTCGGCCAATACCGAGTAGTTGCAAAAAATTGAATATTGTCCAAGACAGATATTAAAATTTATAAAAAAGCGCAAGCATATTTAATATTCTGCAATCATTTTACAAGTCAATTTTAAATTTTGAGAATAATGAAGTTTTTAATGCTTTAATGGAATAAATCTTTATTCCATTAAAGCATTAAAAACTTCATTATTATGTCCCCATTTAATGTCCCCAAAGTTAATAAAACTTATTTATTAAAAATTGTGCAAAAAAGGTAAGTATAGAAAATATGAAACTTTTACATAAAAAATAGATTTTTGCTACAAACAAAAATTAGTTATAAGAAATATAAAAATTCCTTTGCTTAAAAAAAGGGAAATAAAACAACGTTAAAAGCATAGTGCAGGAACATTGCAGACACGTGTTTTGGCGTTACAGGAAATTCCTTTTTCAATGCACAAAATGTGAGCTTGTAGATTTAAAGACATCCGACAAAAGTTGGACTTTTTTGTCGAATGTCTTAACATTCTTTAGCTCACATTTTATGCACTGATAAAGACGTTCCTTCTAACGCAGAAACACATGTGTGCAGTGTTCCTGCACATTTGCTTTTAAAAATTATTTATGTTTGGCACACTAGAACTAAAATAGATTGGTATAGTTTGTCTTAATTCCAACTTGATCAATCATACCTTTTATTTATTTATTTTTAATTTTAAAAATAATTTTTTTTGTAAAATTTTTGACGTAAACAAAATTTTTTAAATAATACGAAATTAAATTTCAGCAGGAATTTAGTTTTAAAAACTTTTATATGGACAAAGAGGTCTATACTACTATTCCAATAAGTTCAAAATTGATCACGTGTGTGTCAGTGGTTCTGCTTAAAACATAATTGGTACTTGTTAACTCGGCCGAGTACTCGGTAACTCGGTACTCGGCCGAGTAGTGAAAGGCCGAGTATTTGGTACTCGGCTACTCGGCCAAAGTGCTACTCGGTACGTCTCTAATTGAAACTGGTCCAACATGTCCCATGGTGCAACAAGCTCTGACTCCCCTTATGTTTAATGAAAAAACAACAGAGTCATTCCCCCTGTAAAAATTTATAGAAATTTCAGAGGCAGTTTAAAGAATGCATACTTGGCTAGTTTGGTATTCTCCAACTCAAATTATATATTTTAATTTTCGCTTGCTTTTAAACTTTGTCTTGATTGTAGCTGTTATTAGTGTTAGTTTAACCATTATTAAAAAAAAAGAAACAGAATGAATGTTATTTCTTTTTTTTTTGTTGTAATTATTTTGATTACCTATTATCAGTGGTGACGCTACAGGGGGGGGGGGGCTGCCCCGGGGGCATCACCCGTCTGGGAGGTAACAACCAAAGTGAAATTGCATGTTTTTTTTTAATTATATAAAGCTAAAATGCAAATTTGAAAATTTGTCCCGGGGGAGGCGGGGCACCACAAATTACCATCCCGGGTATCATCTATACTAAGTACGCCACTGCTATTATGAAAGGTTTCTTAGACCTAACATGGATCGAAAAAAAAAATGAACTGAGAATACTTGTGTCAAAGTCAGGTCAGATCTATAAATTTTGGGCCCCTCTGCAAAAAATCAGCAGGACCCCTAGCCGACCACTGGCTTGCTTATTAACCAGTGACGTCATTAGCTGTCTTGTGGTCAACCAACCGGTTAAACTGGTCGCTCTGTTTGAACATAATACATTTAAATTCATGTTTAGAATTACATAAAATTTCAAGAATGGTGATTTTTACTTTCTTCTATATCTAATATATAGAAGAAAGTATTGGATTCGTGCAAATTTTCGAATTTCGAATTTTGACGGATTCGAACGTTTTGAGGTGTGCTGAGTCCATTTCGACTATTTTTGGAAAATGTCTGTCTGTCTGTGTGTATGTGTGTGTGTGTGTACGTGTGTGTGTGTGTATGTGTGTGTGTGTGTGTGTGTCACGTCTGTGTGTGACCAGTTTTTTGTGGCCGCTCTACAGCAAAAACTACCGCATGAAATCGAACGAAACTTGGTACACATATGTGCCCCTATGTGAACTTGTGCCCATTGGTTTTTGGCGCGAATTCCTCCAAGGGGGGTGGAGCAATGGGACGTTTTTTGAGTTACGCGTGATTGCTATTCCGCAGGAAGTAACTGGCGGAATCAAACAAAATTTGGTCCATATGTTGCCAGTAACAGAAACAGGTGCTGATTCAATTATGGTGTCAATAACTCAAACGGGGGTTGAGCTATAGAACGTTTTTTGTCGTCAATTGTGACTGCTGTATCTCAAGAAATAATGAACGGAATGAAAGAAAAATTTATCGGCAAGTAGCCCTTAGTGGGTATAAAAGCTGATTTTATTTTGGTGTCAACAGCTAAAAAGGGGGTAGCGCAATCGCCCGTTCTTTTTTTCCATTGTGAGTGCCCTATCTCAAAAAGTAATGCTACGTTCTGGTTGAAATTTGGAATATATGTGAATCCATATGTAAACAGGCTTTGGTTCAATTTTGGCGCCAATCGCGCCAAGAGGTGCTGATTTATTTTTATTATCATTATTTTTTAGCGAATAAAAATAGCTTTATTAGTGCAACAATAAGAAAGATAAATCGTAATAGATTATCGTCTGCTTATTTCTCGTGATTTTAATTGTATGGAAATGATCGGAAATATTATTTCAATGATTTAAAATTTTTAACTGTTGCCATCTTATATTTGTTAACAAATAAAATATTTGTCATTAATTCAAGCAAGGCTTTTAAAATAACTTTCAATTTTCGCTCTTTGCTTTGCTTTTGCAATAATGCAGACATTGGGATGGTCGTCAAGTTTTTTCATGTGTAATTTTGTTTTTGTTGGGAATATTGCTTCCTCGTCAAGCATGGGGAGGGATCAGGAAAAAAAAGAAAAATATAGAAGAAAGTTTCATGATGGCCACAACATACTAGTTACATTTGTAACTAAAACACATTTTGTGAATTTTTCATCACTTTTTTTCCCAATTTTGTTTCTTTCTGTACATAAAACTTTTTTTTTCTGTTTGAAAAAAAAATTCTTTGAACTTTGTATTTTAAAGGCTCCTTAAGTCTATTAATAAAAATTCACTGTTGTTCTTAAGTATTATGTGTTGAGTTTGTATTTTTATTGATATTTTTACTAAAACATTGGAAAAAATTTTGACTTTTAAAAACTTTTGAGCATAAGTTCTTTTATTTATTTATTTCTTTATTATAATTTTTCAAATTTGTTTTCTTGTGACCTCCTGGCGGTTATGTAGATTCGGACCTGGTCAAAGGATTATGTTAGGAGGCTATTGGGTCATTCCATATCAAATCGATCAAAAAAGTAAGATATTCAAGTTGACCCATTCCAATTTTTCTGAAATTTTAAACAGAGGTAGTGTTTGGTAATAAAAGTAAAAACCCAAATTTTTAGATTTTTTTTGATAGGGGGTCATTACAAAAAATTGAATTTTGGTAGATGGAGTTGCTTTTGAACATGCATATTTTTTGTTCTAATTGCACTACATGCAAAAACTTGATTCCATTTTAAAGCTCTTAAAATGCGCTTTAAGATGATACATTACATGATACAAAAATACAATCTTAAAATTTGAAGGTCATTCAAAATTACCTTTGACCTTGAATTTTTCCAAAAGTTATAATTTTAAAAATCTGAAAAAAAAAATATTTTGTATAATACACTAATATTCTTTATTTGTGCCAAATTTCATGTTGGGAGAACGCTGGGATCATGCATAATTTAACAATTTCTCATTTTGAAGGTCATTTGAAATTGACCTTTGATCTTGAGTATTTTCAAAAGTTATTATTTTAAAAATCTGAAAAATATTTATATTATACATGTTATTGTGTTCTTTATTTGTGCCAAGTTTCATGTTGGGACAATTAGGGGATCGACTATAATTTAATGTTTCATGCAACAGATGTTTGACAATAAATTGAAAAATAATGATATAGCAACGTTTGGCAGACAATAATTTAGAAATGTAAAAATATTTTAAAATTATATTTGCTCTATTATAAATATTGTCTGCAGATTGACTTACAGATGTCATTTTCCTTGCCTGCGATGGGGTGGTCCCGGGTTCGAATCCCGGCTCGGGCATGGATGTACTTTTTCTCCTGTCCTTGTCCTTCCTTTGTGTGAATGTGTTGTTATGCTGTGAATGGTTGCCTACCCTATTAATGGGTCCCTATGGCATGTATGTATTGTGGAAGACGGATTTCACACCAAATTACGGCACAGTTATAAAAGTGAAGCAGCGCACCCCAAATTGCCAGCCTTGCTGGCACAAAAAAAACAACAACAAGGTTCTCATCCTGATGAGTTGAATCAACTTTTCAATTGATTCAACTCTTAGGGACATTGCCAAGCCTTCGCTTTACACATGAGTAAATTTGTTTAGTCAACTCGGTTCAGTTTTAACAGCGTTGTGGGGTATTTTTAGAAGAAAAATTGAACCCACAAAGTTGCCTCATGTGAAGACAATGGAATACTCCAGTAAATGTCTGCCATAACATTATGTGCATGAAGACTTGAGACCAGTTTTTACTCAAGTGCAGAAACTGGAAGGAGATATAAAATTGCAGAAGCAGAAATCAACCTAGCAAAGCATTGTCAGGAGGAAGTATATAACTGTTAAGTCCAGTTTTACTGCATGGATGACTTGTATAATTATTTTATGTAATCTACTCATTGTACATCACATTCATCACATTGAATGAATTTTTCATTTTTCTAATGTTGTATTATCAGCATGATTATGACACATTTGTGCACGCATATTTGACTTTCAATTGATGGCAATTGATTTTTGGCCACTCGAAGTAACATTAATTTTAAATTATGCATGATACCATTGTTGTCCCAACATGAAACTTGGCACAAATAAAGAGAATAACAGTGTATACAAAATATATATTTTTTTTCTTTCAGATTTTTAAAATTATAACTTTTGGAAATATTCAAGGCCAAAGGTCAATTTCAAATGACCTTCAAAATGAAAAATTGTTAAATTATGCATGATTCCAGTGTTGTCCCAACATGAAACTTGGCACAAATAAAGAAAATAACAGAGTATACAAAATATATTTTTATCAAATTTTTAAAATTATAACTTTTAGAAATACTCAAGGTCAAAGGCCAATTTTAAATGACCTTCAAAATGAAAAATTGTTAAATTATGCATGATCCCAGTGTTGTCCCAACATGAAACTTGGCACAAATAAAGAAAATAATAGTGTATACAAAATATTTTTTTTCTTCAGATTTTTAAAATTATAAGTTTTGGAAACACTCAAGGTCAAAGGTCAATTCAAATGACCTTCAAAATGAAAAATTGTATTTTTGTATCAAGTAATATATCATTTTAAAGCTCTGAATGTAAACTTTCAAAATATATAAAGTTCAAGTTTCTAACTTTATTTGTTTCAGAGTTATGGTCAGGCAAGTATGAGCCGGTGAAGCAAAACATTAAAATTTCGACCCCTTATATCAAAAAAACTGCAACAGCTAGAGGGTCAAAATTCGTTTTTTTTTAATACCACTTAGTAAATGGGTATAAAACTGCAATATATTGTTAAAATCTGTGAGCACTCACATTTTAGGTGTGTGATTTGACATGGAATGACCCTATTACTAGAGGTCTGCGCCTCCTACAGTGGCATAGGCAAGATTAGGATCCATGGGATCTGGAGTATTAAATGAAGAAAAATATTTTTGAAAAAATAATTCATGTTTTTTCACATACTTTTCCTGTTTGTATACTTAAAAAAAACTTGAATTTGAGTAGTATATGCAAATTTCATTTGATCTTCTCCAAAGTGAAATCGTGGTTATGCTACTGACTCCCTGCTTGCTTCTGCCATTGGCAACCACATGTACCTACTCTTTTGGCTGCCTCACCTTTTATGGGGTGTGTTCAAATAGAGCAACCGGTTAACCTGGTTCCATTGGTAACTAACCAGATGCATTGTAATAGAGTTACTGGCTAGCCAATTGTATATGAAAGTATTCTATGGACACATTAACCACTGACAACTTTGATTGTCATCAAAAAAATTGACCAGGTTAACTGGTTGCTCTATTAGCACACACCCGTAGTGACTCATTTGGTATCAAATCCAGCAATGTCTCTGTGATTTTAGCAACCCAATTAACTGAAAGAATGTAAGTTGGCTTTCTAATTATAATCTTTGCTAATTACAGTCTTACAGAGATGAAACCGAACGAATTGGGTTTCTGGTAAAATAATTTTTAGCTAGGGGAGGGGGGGGGGATTGTATTATTGTTTTAACTTTATCTAGAATACATATAAAAAAAACTTTCAAAACAATATGATATGTATACCCTAAACATATATATTTTTTTTAAATGTAAAGCAATTTTAATTATTTTCAATTCAAACATACAGTCCTGCCATGAATGTATTTTTGACTGCCATGGAGTCTTTTAAGTGGCCAATAACTTTACCATTTCTCTTTATGCATATTTCAAACTGACATTGCCATGAGGATAATGATCTTAAAAATACTGAGAATCTTTTTACATATCTTCCCCAGATGTTCTTTTTCTCAAGTATTTTATCATCTACCTGAGCCTTAACTTTCAAGAGTTAAAAAATATATGATTTGAGTAAAAATGGAATAAAAATAGTTGTAAAATTAGCCAAGAGATCATATGATCTCGATTCGTTTAGAACTTGCTGGCAAGATTCATTGATTTAAAAAATATTTATTAAAACCATTTAAAAGTTAAAAAAAAAAAAAATTCTGTTTTAGAATGTTTGTGCGCATACATAATACAATATATGTTGCACTTACAACCTCGGTTTTAACTAAGCTATAGAAATCCTTCTCTGCCTGACTATGTGTGAATTCAATACTTTAGAACTAAATTATTTTTTCAGACCCTGCAATATTCCTGTTATGCTTGAGAAGTGAAATAACAATAATACAAAAAGAAGTAAAAATTGTTGTTCTTTATATACTACATGTCTATGAAAAATGTAATTGTTTATTGTAGTATAGGATTTCTCTGCTAAAAATATACGTATTTATGAAAAAAAAAAAACGATAAACGTTTTTAATTCCATTCAAAGCAAAACTGCTTGTTTTCACCCACCACAAATTATAGAATGTTTCTGAATTTTGACATTTATGAAATGTTTAAGAGAAATTATCCTAACTTCATAAGTAAATTACATAGATATATTAATTCAGATTACTGTTCATAGATTTTGCTAATGCATAATGTAGTGAACTTCTGATTTTACTAAATGGGTAGTTAAAACACAATTAAGTAGTGCAGTAGAAAATATATTAATTTTCCTTAATGTAAGAAAGCAAGTGCTTCTATTAACATGACATAACTGCTTGGCTTATTTCAACTTTCAGAAGTAAAATAATTCTAACTAAACTAAGTCATTTTTTTTCTACGGTATTTATTATTCCTGGTGTTCTAAACGATAAATTATTTGTGTCATACATGTACCTTTTACAAATTAGAGTTAGTCCAATGAAAATAGCTTAAAGTTAAAATGTATTCTTTTATGTATTTTAAAATATTATAAGTTTTATAAGTGTGTTTATAAATGCAACATAATTAATGTCTAAACTCTTCGAAGTCTGTTGAAAAAAAAATATTTAAAATAAAATTGCTTAAAGTAAAATAAAATCTAATTTAAAAAATATAGTTGATTTAAGTTTTAAAAAATCCGATTATTTTATTTAAAAAAGTCACAAACCCTTCTTTTGCTCGAAATATATTGCTTTTTATTGGCTTCACTCACTGTCTCATCATTTACGAACCCGGAAATCAGGGCCGGATTACCAAATCGGCAACTTAGGCAGTTGCCAATGGGCCCCGAGAAATCCTGAAGTAAAAAAAAAAAAAAATTCTTTTCCAAATTTCAACTAGTAACATTTTCCGCCATTATTTACTTATTTATTATTATTATTATTATTATTCAGTCTGTTTTCTTTCCTATTTCTTTATTGCTACACCGCTTAGCACCGTAGATGCCTCTGTGTATACTGCAGAGTAAAGCGCAGAGGTGGTCCATCTTTGTAATTCAGACCGCCAAGTTGATCATTTGCAGTGAAACGATAATTGAGTAGTAAAGTGTTTCTGTAAGTTCTTGGGGAGTCTCTGAAGAAGAGATAAAAACTGTTGGATTTGGTTACTGTTAGTCATGTGAAATGTGTAAGGGGAAAAAAACTAGAACAAAAGGGAAATCAATACGATCAGTACAAAGGAAATCAGTATGAGGGCAAATCAAAAAGTCTTTATGCCGAGTTTTTTAGCCAAAATACGGCTGTGAGTACAAAGCAAACATATACATTTCCAGCAATGAACTTTACTTGAACCGTACCAGCCTTATCGGACTTTTGCTCTGATGAGCAACGCCGCTTCAGCCATCTAAGATGGCGGTTGTTCTTCAGGCGTCCACAGTTTATGGGCAGCGAAGTGTTATTCATTTTCTATGGAGCCCTACCTGGAACACCCACCTTACAGTCCAGACCTTGCCCCTAGTGATTTTCACGTTTTTGGTCCACTGAAGAAGTTTCTGGCAGGACAGAGATTCGCATGTGATGAAGAAGCTACGAATGCGGTCCGACGGTGGTTCCACAGGCAGCCTGAAGAGTTCTACCACAAGAGATCTCTAATTTTTGTGTTGCTATGGTACAAACGTCTGAACTGGTAGGGTGACTTTGTGGAGAAATAATGTATGGTACGTAGTACACTATGTATATTTGTAAATACCTATATGTACCTGCTTTTGGCGAATAAAAAATAGGCGCAAATACTTTGATTTTCCTTCGTAAAATAAGAACAGCAGAAACTTTATGCTTTGCTCAAGAGTCAATGACCTTAAAGATATGTTTCGAAAAATAGGTGACTTTAACACAGTTGCTTTAATGCCCCTTCCCCCTTTTTAAAATATTAGTAACTGGGAAAATTAAATACTCATGGAAGTACTTCAATGGGGTTGGGGGGGGGGCACTGTTATCTCTCTTCTAATCGCTGGAAATTGGCCATGACTATTCCACTTGTTGTATATATTTGTTCTGCAATCTGAACTGCATTTCAATAAGAAGAATGAGATAGTTACAGTTCTGTACTTCGGTCGCATGCGAACAAACGATAATTTTTACTGTGAGTAAAGGACAGTGCGAAAACATGTCACCTGACAGTGAGACGGAACACTATAAAGATGAAGCAGAGAAGATAAGAGAATTTTTACACGTTATTTACAGAGTAAAAGTTTAACTTACTTCTCTCCCCCCCCCTCCCGCTCTCTCTCTCTCTCTCTATCTCTCGTGCTCTATTTTTTTTTTTTTTAAGTTTTAGTCATAACTTTGCCTTTTCCCTCACAAGCTGAGAACTATTTAAAAAATGTAGGGGGAAATGATTTTGAAAAAATGTAGTCATACTTATACAAAATCTTTGAAATGTATGACATACGTTTTTGTCCGTTCTTAACTCAATTGATGACAGCTTTATCAATAAAAATTATAATTTGTTTTGACTATTAAAAAAAAGTGTCTGAACACATCTTCCGTTCTGTTCCCCAGTGTTCAAGTTAAGGTATGAAGAACAAAACAAGTTTCCTTTTGTACATTTACCTTATATGACGCCCTCGCCAAGAGCAAGAGAGGTGCTCCACACACTCCCATTTTTCAAGAAAGCAGCCGTCAATCTCATATTAGTTATGTAAAAAAAAGGAAGGAAAACTTCACAGAATTAAAAGCGAAAAAGAAAAGAGACTTCCAAGTTTAAAAATTTTCGCAGTTGGAGGCCTCACTTCCCGAAACATCACTTAAGATCGGCTTAAATTATAATTTTAGAAACATACTTTCGAAAAATTTCCGGAGGAGGACCCCCTGTTAGAGAGTGAATATTACATTTATGGATTTCTGACTGAATGCATATTGCTGCGTCTTTCTCTTCGCATATACAACGCTATTCCTGCTGTTCATTTGTGTGTTCATATTTTAATAATGACCGTCGCCTTAACTAGAGTTAGGATCTACCCCCTTTTTCAATTCTCTTTCTACACATATATGAATTCTAGATTTTAGTATAAAAGTGTGCATGTGTGTTAGAAACAAATTGAGGGAGCCACCAAACTCTTCCCTTCACTCAGTTTTTTGACATTACGACAGCGACGTTAGAAGATCATCCTTGACATATTTATAACTGTACATAATCAATTATAGGGTGGCGATAGATCAGGGAGATCAGGGAAATTTATCACTCAGGGAAATATCAGAGAATTTTGAAAAAGAATAACAAAAAATTCAGGGAAAATTGATCAAATGAAGAAAAAAAAATTTTTTCCCCAAGGGGCATTCCACAGTATTTTTGACATCTATGTAGAGTCCGTAACGTGACCTTTTTTGCCATAACTTTTTAATTTACTGTTTGATTAGCATATTATTTTATTTTGATCTTTTCCTACCCACACACCAGCTCAAATTAAAATAATTTGCAAATCAAACAGTAAATTAAAAAGTTATGGCAAAAAAAGGTCACGTTACGGACTCTACATAATGTCAAAAATACCGTGGAATGCCCCCCTTGCAAAATGAAGTACTTTGATTCCTTGCAAATTTTCCGCCAATTATTTGTTTTAAAAAAGTAAAATTAATGAGGTGCGATTATACAGTGCCGCATATTTATGCATCCCTTTTCCTCAAGGTCAAAGTATTCAATCTTAGGATGAGCTTCCTAAGATTGCTTCTGTGTCTGTAAAAGTTGTATATTTTACCTAGCTTGAATTTTCTTTCCACGCATTCCATGCTACATAAAATAAACAACCCTACAGGCAAAGAGGAAGCCGTCATTAATGACTTTGCTCCCTTGCCTTTACTCATTGTCTTGAAGTAATTAGCATACATGACGATTTCAAGAAAAAATCTTTTTAAGTTAATGCTTAAAAAGTTATCACTTTGGTTTTTTTTATTCAATTGCCAATATTGAATTTTGACTGAAAATCAAATTTGTTTTTTTGCCATGGTATTATTCGCTGTCATTTCAGATTACACAAAGGTTTTTTTTTTTTTTTTCAGACTTTAAAACTCTTTTATTGTAAAACCACATACATTTTGAAATTAATAATTGTTTTTGCATTTCAATGTTTGTTACTAAGGTAATCTAAGGTTTTTCTTCGACAACTAACGAAATCATTTGAAATTGAGTTGTGTGCATAAGTAAATATTTTTATTATTTTTTAATAGTTAAAATGCTGTATTTATTCACTAAAACCTAAGTTCTTGATTAGAGAATAAATAGCTCAATGAGACTGGTTGTTGAAAGATTTTAATTTGTTTTACATAAATGTCTATTCTGTTGTGTGCAGGTAAAGGGCAGTAACTGCTAATTTTTCATTTTTTTTGCATTTTTGTCATATTGTACTTTATCTTTATTGTACATACTCGCTTATTTGGTTCCCAATGAAAAAGAGGCGCGAAAAAAAGTCTAATTCCAACATTTTCCTATTGTTAGTACTGAATTCACTGCGCATATCTTCAAATGTCTCGAAAACTAATTTCTGCAGATACTGCCGTTTACCTGCACACGGCAGTATTATTTACGTAAGTAAAACTACATTACTTCTATACTTTAACTATTACTTGTTATTCTTGCAGCAACAGTTATACTGCTTGAAAAATTCGGTTCAAGATATTATTTCCATTTAAATTTTTTAGTTTTATCACGATTAGATATGTCTTTAAGAGTGGTTTTAATAATTTCTTAGGTTTCTTACTTTACTGGTTCCTAGAAGTAAAGTATTTGTTTTAGATTTCCTACAATATTTATCTGTCGACTAGGTAATATATTTTTTTAACCAAAAAAAAAGCATCTTTTCAAAATAAATTTTTAATTCACAGCTTAAACCGTTTTAAACACTGCATTTTATTTAATATGCAATGCTTTTCAGGTAAGGCAAAGAAAGGAAACCATTATCATTGGTATCGTAAATCAGGGAAATTTGGTGAACTTAATCAGGGGGAGTCAGTGAACTTTTTATTTCTAGTTCCTGTCGCCACCCTGAATTATTATGATTGAAATAACTACACAACGTATTTTAATTATTTGAAAGTGATTATCAAATGCATATATTTGTATGGGGGGCCCCATCATTCATCAATTCAAATGCCTATGGGCCTCCAGAGTTTTAATCCGGCCCTGCCTTAGATCGTAGCAGTTGGAATTTTCTTATGATTAGGCTTGCCAGATTCCTGACATGTTCAACCGGGAAAAACGAATGCCTCCCTCCCCCCTCCAGGGTCGCAAGTATTCAACAGGTTTCACCTCCTTGGCAGGTTTTTTTAGAATGTTTTAAAAGACAGTTCAATTTTAATGCTATGAATAAATGGTTAAAAAATATGAATCTAAACCAGGGGGTAATAATAAAGGACACAATCAGGTAAATTTAACCCCTCCATACCCTAGTCGCCCCTCCGTAAGAGCCGCCTATGTTTAGATTATACCACTTCTTCAAATGCTTGTAAGGTTTAGAATACAGGTTTTTTTTTTTGCCCGGTATCAATTACGAAATTTTAATTTTGGCGAAGATAATGTGAATCATAGTATCGTGTTTTTATTTTCCTACAAAACGCCGAGTAAGCTGACATAATTTTATTTTTTAAACTCGCCGCTTCAAAATGTTTCAAAATTGAATTAATGCATGAATTTATATCTAAATCTGTTCTATGGTTGTTTATTTTTTTTTTCTTAATAAGTATTCGCAACTCCAGAGGTCGAATACGCTACCTTGTGGTGATTAACAATACTAAAGAAAAAGGTACAACATTCCGTTCCACGTGTTTTCTTTGGAGAAAATTACAGGCTTCAGAGAGTTTGTGGTGTAATGTAATTTCAGAGGAATAGAAAAGAAAGTTTCCCACAAACACGGTGAAATATTACTGTCATTCATTAAGCTTCAAAGCAAGTTATAAGTAACGACATCTGTTTGTTTTACCTTTTTCATCCGCCATTAGACAGTGGCTGCAGCGCCCCCTATGGTTTATTGGAGTTGCAAATAATCGCCGAAAATACTTAAATTATCAATGAATAAATTATTTTATTAGAAGTATTTACTATTTATATCACCAAACATGAGAACGATTTTTGAGCTGTTTTCAAAATCATATTTACACTGCTCGACATCGAAAATGCAACACCAAGAAGGAGTGGTCAGAAAGTGATGAAATTTGGAAAAAAAGACAGGGACAGCAATGAATAATAAATGATCTTAATTTCAAAATGATAGGCAGAATACAGAGCGAGAACGGCGTTGACTCAGTAGGATGTAGGACCACCACGGACAGTGATACACGAAGAAACACGTCTAGGCATAGAGTCAATAGGGGTGCAGATGGTGTCCAAAGGGAAGCATCTGTGTGCCTTGGAGAGCATGTTGGCGGATGCGAGCACTGTGTGATCGGGCGTTATCCTGCTGAAAATTTGCATTAGGTAACCCTTGAAGGTAAGGGATTGCCACCGGCCGCAGCACATTATCCAAGTATCCTTGGGCCGTTATAAGTGCACTGAATACGAACTAGAAGTGATATGGAATTGTACAAAATTGCTCCCCAAACCAATATGCCACGTTGTCGTGCGGTGGGACGTTCCACAGTTAATGCCGGATTAGATCTGTCTCCACGTTGACGCCACACACGTATGCGGCGACTATCACTGGATAAACAGAAGCGGGATTCATCTTAGAACACGACATTTCGCCATTCTGTCATCCACGTCGCTCTAGTCCGGCACCATACTAAACGTTGCTGTCTTTGTTGTGGGGTCAATGGCAATCTTCTTAGCGGACGCTGTGATTGCAGACCACGTGTGACCAAACGACGGGAAATGATTCTGGTTGACACGGGAACATTCAGGGTATCTTGCACCTGCTGCAGAATAGAGGAACAAGTAACTTGTGTGTCTGCTACAGCTTGTCAGTGGATGCGGCAATCTACGCTTTCTGACGTCACTCTGGCTGCCCCTGCACCCCTCTATCTTGCCAGATTTCGTTGTTCCAACCATCTTCGGCACAGCCGATGCACCGTGCTCGCATCCATGTGGGTATCAGCTGCTATTTGACGTACGGACCAACCTCCCCTTCT
Source organism: Uloborus diversus (assembly GCF_026930045.1). Taxonomy (NCBI): domain Eukaryota; kingdom Metazoa; phylum Arthropoda; class Arachnida; order Araneae; family Uloboridae; genus Uloborus; species Uloborus diversus. The sequence goes on from NC_072732.1 coordinate 49,822,230, forward strand.
CAGTCCGATCACCCTACCCCTCGTAAAATTGATCTAACTGTTGGAAGTGCCTTCGTTGACGTCGGCCTGGCATTCTCTCGTGTTACACGTATTCTCCAAGACAAAAACAAAATTTCTTCGATAATTCTCCCGTCAGAAATAACGACACGAATATTGCCCATTCTGCAAGTTCCTTCCCTTTCACGTGCGTCGGAAAGCTGCGCATTTCACGTCATTTACAAAACTCAGTAATGTACGTCTACTCTAAAATTTGCATAAATTTCTGAACTCTCTTTCTTGGTGTTGCATTTTCAATGTCGAGCAGTGTATTTTAGAAAGGAACTATTTTGGGATATTAATAATTTTACCTAAGCTTATGCAAAGTTACTACATTGACTTATCTCAAACATCATACATATTTTTTTTTCTCAAATGTGTTTTTTCAATTTTTTTGTGGCAACGCCATAACTTTCTCAATAACTCATCAAACTTGATATGTAAGTTATCAATTGAAAGATCTCCCCCCCCCCACTGCTTCGGTTTATTCTGTTTTTTTTTTTAATTTTTTTAAAAATTAAGCATTGCTTTAATGTATAGTGTCCCACGAGGTGTTTTTAAACGACTTTTTATTCTCGAGTTAATTTTGATCCAAATTTCCAGGAATATAAAATCTAAACTCATTTCAGGGTTCTGAACAACTGTAGTGCTGTTGTATTAAAATCAGAAAAGAAAACTTTTATTTTAGCATGGTAAATCTCAGTAAAATTCTTAAGAGGTTTAAAAAAAATTAGGTCTTTCCTTAAATATTTCATAAAACAGCAAAAATTATGCATCAATTTATTTTGTTTTCCACCGCCATTGGCAAAAAATCTACAAACGATTCAAATTGTAGCTGTTTTTCAAAAAAGTTACCTTGTTAAAAATCGAATTTTTGAAGTACTGCTGTGAAGCGCGAATGCTTCGCACGGGTCAGCTGGTTATCTCTGAAAGTGGGGGACTGGTTTTTGTAACTCTGTTACAAGTTGTTTAATGTATGTTAAAATACGATTAAGTGTTATGTTTTTAACAAAGGGCGTCTAAACTTTATATTTTTTAATTATTAAACTTTTACTTAGTTGAACATTTTTTGACGGAAGATGAATTCGTCAAACTTTTTTGGATTTCTTAAAACCGTTGACAGAGACAAAACAATTTTATGGGACGTGTTAAAATAATTCAGGGTCATTCCACAGTATCTGACTTCAGAGCTTTGAAAAAAAAAAAAAAAAAAAAGTTTTACTTTTACTGAAGCAAATACATTATTTTAAAGCTTAAAACCTCTACTTTTAAATTTTATTAAAATAATATCATTATTTTTATTCCCAAAAAAATTACTGAGTTTTTAATATGGACTTGTTGAAAAGTCTGTTACGTACGGACATTTTTATTTTTAACCATAACTCAAAAAAAAAAAAAAAGCAAAATTTTTTTGTTAAATAAAATGCATCTTATAGAAGTATTATTAGAAAATTTTGTAAATATACATTTAAATAATTTTTAAAGGAAATTTCAATAATTCCTTTCTTTTTGTCCCGTACGTAACAATTTTAAGATTATTTTTAATTTAAAACATAATTATAGTTATAAGATTTGAACAATATTTTGTTTTCTCTTCACTGGAAACACAAGATTCCTAAAATAATAAATAACATTTTTATTATATCTTATAAATAACATTATATTATATCTTTAAATTTGTAAGCTGTGCATCATAAATAAAAATGTGTTACGTACGGGACAAAACTTACCGTACGGGACAAAAATGGGAGTTTTGGTAGAAAAGTTAAAAAAAAAAATAAATAAGGAAAGGATCTTTTTTTTTATTTTTCTTTCATGGGTGGCAGCACTAGTATAAAAACATTGTAAACAAGAAGTGTTCTCACAATTGTTGAGATGGAAGATTCTTTGAAATGACCTATCTCAATCTTAAGTAATCTGTTTGTTTACATCAAAATCTCATATGAAATAGCAATTATTTTTTGTGCAATAACATTTTATTAGCATATTAGTTTGTATTTGATTTGATTCAAAAAATGCACAAAAACTATTTTGTCTTTGTCATATCTGATGACCTGAGCCACACAAAGGAGGCAGTGTTTGCTTTCAACTTGGCAATAATTGAAGAGCTTAAAATAACATTAGACTTTGATCACGTCCGTTTCTGGTCAGATGGGTTGGTGCTCAGTTCAAACATAGATACAATTTGCAAAATTTAATATTTCACAAAAATTATCATAAAGTTAGTGCAGATTGGAATATTGTTTGGACTGCACGTGGCAGAGGTGCAGTTGATGGTCTCGGTGCGACCATAAAAAGAAATGTTTGGCTAGGTGTTACGCAAGCAATTCATAATAAATACAGCACAAGAGTTTGCTGAAGTTGCAAAAAAAAGGTACACAAAGTATTCAAATTATATATGTAAGCATGGAACATATAAAGAAGTTCTAAATTTAAATTGGCAAAACAATGGGAGAAAGCCAAGTTGATCCAAGGTATACATAGAATTTATTTTGCCAAACCATTAAGCAGGGGTGCCCCCCTAAGAGGGAGGGGGAACCCCCTAAATACCGCAAAACCGCCCCCAAATCAAGAGCCCCCCCCCCAATGAAAAAATACCCTCCCCCCTAAAAATTTCCATAGGGAAGTCTGTGCCATGATCCACCTTCCTAGGTGGGCACCCCTGCATTAAGTGCAAGTGATTTGAGCCTTTGGTATCATTCATGCTTTTTATCAGCATCTGATCCAGATGAGAGAATTGAGCTTTTGCGCTCTTCAGAGATTGAAGAACAAGTACAATTGAGTGACGGAATAAAAATATCTGACTGGATATCAGTTATGTATGACGAGCAATGGTGGCCAGGCATTGTTTCAGATATTGATGATAAATATCTCTTTTTATCTTTTATGAAACCAATAGGAAAAAATAAATTTACATGGCCAACCATTCCAGAAAAAAAAAACAAGATATTGAAAAACAATTTTTTTACTAAGATTGAGGCACCCAAGCCAATAAATAATAGAGGACATTTTTCCATATCACTAGAAGATGTGAAAAAAAATGAAAACATTATTAATGTTTTAGGACTTAAGTGATTTATATAACTTTTTGAATAGTATTTATTATCATAAAAATCTAGTCAATCAACAACCTAGAAATGTTTGAAATGGAAATTTGTTTAAAAACATTGATATAATTTGTAAAAATCTATTAAGATGTTAAAATTATACTAATTATTAATATTTTTTTTTTTTTACTGTTAGTACAAAATTAAATACATAAGTAGAATGTATAAAATTGGTGTTTAAATTATTTTTGCTTTACTTTTAAGAAAAACTATGTTTTAAAATCAGAGGTCCCGCGTAACAAATATATTTCTTAAAATATTTTATAAATTCTAAAAAAAAAGTATCAGATACTATTTTTTTTTTTTTTTTTGTGATGTCCCGTACGTAACAAAACTTAATTATTTAAAAAAAAAAAAAAAACACACACACACACACAAACAGCTCAAATCTTAAAAATTTAATAGCATAATTTTGCTGAAGAGATAAAGAATGCATTAAAATTAATTGAAAATCATTTTGTTTATGTTTTAACTCTGAAAAAAGTAAAAATATGTCAAAATTTGGCTGTGAAATGTCCCGTACGTGACACATGATTACTGTGGAATGATCCTTAAGTTAAAATCTATTCTAGGAACTTTAAGTGTTATATCTTCATTTAAATGAAGAAGAATGAGCGTTTAAAGATTTACGTTTCCACAATTAAATTAATTTCACAATTTCGACATCGTTCTCACTTTAAGTTAACTGGTTGTATTCGATTGTTTTCATGTGCAGTATTTAAAATAAAAGGAGAATGCCAAAATTGCGTGAAAAATCAGCTGCCATAAGAGTATTAAGGTTTGATTTTATGCTTATGTTACTAACTGGTGTTTGCACTTATAATAAAATGTCAATTATTGAGTTGAAATTGACCCATTTTTATAGTCAATGCCACATTAAACTTATACGGCGATATCACCTTCTGTTCAAATAAGAAAGTTGCTGTGCAATTATCGTTTGGCTTGAACATTGAGAAATTTATTTTATTTATTTGTATTAGGAATACACCAAGTACCGATTATCTGGTAAATTTTTTTTCTGTCATATTTGTATTTTTATTTTATGTTAATTCAAAATAGAAAATGTTTATCTATTTTATGTTTTTCTTGAAATGCAAATGCATTTCCATTCAATATCTTAAATTTATCTACATACGAGGCGTGTTTTTAAAGTAAGTTCCGTTTTGAAATAAAAAAAGAACGAGCACAGGTATAGCAAAGAAATTTATTGCACAAAAATCTACCACTCTTACGCTATTTTTCGACATTCCTCCCGTGATTTTCCGAGCATTTGTCATAGCGTGGTACAGGTTTTTGTATACATATTCGTACAAAGTTGCCGCCTGTGTAATCATCCTTGGGATAACATGTTCTCTGAGCTCATTATTGCTGTTGTGCCACAGACCACCTAGGAAAGATTTTAGATGCCGAAACAAATGAAAGATGCTGCGAGCAAGGTGGGGGTAGACCAGAGGATGTTCAAAAACGCCCCACTCAAACCCCTGTAAGAGTCTCGTGGTTGACTACACGGGCGGCAACTGTGTAGGAATAGGTATACAAAAACCTGTACCACGCTATGACAAATGCTCGGAAAATCACGGAAGCAATGTCGAAAAATAGCGTAAGGGTGGTAGATTTTTGTGCAATAAATTTCTTTGCTCTATTTGTACTCGTTCTTTTTTTATTTCAAAACGGAACTTACTTTTAAAACACGCCTCGTATAATAATTAATTTAAAATGAATAAAAAAATAATACCAAAATATGATCTCAGGAAGAGACTCTTATCGACAATCAAAATCTGTCTGAAAGTGATCATATCAAGCACAGACTACTCTATTAGAGGGAGTTTTTTCTCCCCTTAACACTTTCCCTACAATTCTTTCGAAACTTTCGTAATTCGAGATAGAATAGATTACGTCAAATTTCATTCTGACAACTGCAAACGCCCAGCATTCATAAATGATAATCTGCTTAAAACACCATTTCCAAGGCTGTCTTTTATCACTCATTTCTTATCATCATCTTTCTCTTGTTGTGTGAAAGACTCAGTTGCATTAATAGTATTTAAAGTTGAACATCTATTACTGAAAATTCCTGTTTTTACTTCCTAGAATCTTTCAGTTTGTTATTTTTTCTGCATACTGGTCGAAATGTTTTCCGGATACAGAATGGCTTTGTTGGTTAGTGTTACTTAATATTTTTTTTGTTCTGTTTTCTGAATAATACACTGAAACTCGTGCTTTGCGTTCCATATTATTGTCCGTTTTTAAATCGCCGAATTGTAATATACACTTTTTAGTGCGACCTTAGCTCAAATCAACCACTTATTAAAACAGCAACAACTTCAGTAAAGCTGGAACAAATTTTGGAAAACTTAATTAACAAATTAACCTCACGAACCAAACCCCAATAATAGTCCCAATTTGGGATTATTGAAAACTGTATAAAATATTAAATATTGTGAATGAGTTCTGTGATCAATCGCAAAAAATTGTCTTTTTTTTTTCTTTTCTGGTCAGAAAAGTAGTCGGACTTTATTTGGGGGAGATTAAAATAGAAGTTTTCACTGAAATTTGAGTAAAATTTGTTTCGTAAATACACAACACACGCATAAACACAAATACTTCCTCAGCTTCTGTATAAGGAAATAAATACAGGTTCCGACAGTTTTTCTTATTCCTGATAAATGGTAAAACTTCGGAGGAAGTGAAGAGTAATAGAGGCAAAATGACCGTCTCTGACTCCGACCCTTGGAACTTTAGACCTCCGACTCCGACTTTTTTTTCTTCAATTATCAGTCCGACTACGTCTCCGCAGTCCTGCTTCTATTGCGGTTTCAAAATTTGACTTTTTCTCACTCCGAAAAGTTTGGACATCCCACAAGAGTGGCATGCTTAATTAGAGCGGTATTTTTGTCTCGTGAATTCGTGAACTAACAACGATATGAATCAGGCAGCTCTTTTCTTTTCAGCAATGGAATTCAGTCCCAAAATCCAACTATCGATAACTTACTGTCTGCCCTATTGCTGACCGAAGATATTTATTCTTTACAAGTAGGAGCTCAAATATACTTAAGAACCGATGATAGTTTTGTTGACTCATACTGAAATAATTGTGTTAGGAAAGCTCTGTGAAGTGCTTTCAAGAAGGTTGTCCAATAATTGTATTAGTATCATGAGGAAACAATCGACGATTGCAGGTTATCTATAATAAAGCTTTCCCGAGCCTTATGACATTATTACGAAATTACTCAGAAACTCACTGCTCCCTGAAATTTGTCTTCAAATAGATTATTTCAGTGTTCAAAATAAGCGTTCGTTAGTTGCGCTTTGCGACCAGAAGTTTTGATTTGATGCTCAGATTTCCAACACTAAGTGCCAAATTCGATCATAATTTGATGTCTTAAGTTTTAGATCAAATTGAAGCTTTTCTTCTAAGAATAAATTCGTTAAATTAACTTTAAAATTTTTACTGGATACTTAGATTTCCAACACTAGGTTCCAAATTTTGTGCCTAAAGTTTTAGATCAAATTGAAGATATTCCGAGGAATAAATTTGTTTAAGTAACTAAAATGCAACCAATTTTGTCATTTTCTATTGTACATTTTACAGTTCTTCTCGCTATCAACCATGTGCAGCATTTCTATTTGATAAATATTTTTATTCAGATACTTGTGTACTTGATTTATTAAAAATGATTAAGCTTATTAGTCAGTTATTGACAGCTGATAAATTAGTCTGCTAATTTTAACGCCTAACTATACTTATACTAGGCGCCCGAAACTTATACAAGGCTTCATTATCACGCTTAGATTTAAATTCTTATTTCTAACACTGATTACATAATATATTAGTTTTGAATTTTTTTCTCGATTCAGCCGCATTCTTTCATTTTTTATTGGTACCCCCCCCCCCCCCTATTAGTTCTTGATTACCCCCGATATTTTGTTGTAGTAAAATGTACAAAGTGCACGTTAGCAATTTTTTTGTACATTTCATCTAACGTATTGTCTATTTTCTTTTATCACATAATTATTATTTTTCTCCAATTTGTACCGTGCATGTGTTTTAGGGTGATCCAAGAAAGGCCCTTTTTAAAAAATTTCTGATTTTTACTGGTCTTACCCTCTCATTTGGTTCCACTTATGTAAAAAAAAATATTATAAAGTTACAGCTAATAATTTTAACTTTTAGAGGTAGCTCAACATCCTCAAAGTTCGGCTAATAATTAATTAATTTAAGCAATAAATGCAAAAAAGAAGAAAAAGGCTGGAAAAAAAAAAAAAAAAACAATACAACTATATTCTATTTAAATGTTTAGCATCTTGTACGTTGAAAATTATACAACAATACAACAATTAATTATATTTAAATGACTATGGATGTGGTTGTGCTAGTATGTACCAAATTATTTTTTGCTATCGGTATAAGCACGGCAATGTTTTTCGACAACTTGCAACAAGAATTGAAATTGATCTTCAATGGTTATTATGTTTTTCATTGAAATATTTTTATATACCAATTCTTTCTTCAAGATTATTATTAACTGGCTTGCTCCAATAAATTTTAGTGCTTGTGAAGATAATTCTCCCAAAACTCGCAGATTTGTTTGATCTCCCAAATTTTGCATGATAAAATGTATCAGGTAAATTCTTTTTTTCAGTTAATGAAGCTGATCATAAGTTAGGAAGTCCTTCAAATTTCATGAGATTTTGGGCATAATCTCAGGTACTTTGCAGCAATATTTTTTTCACTGACTTCTTGAACAGCTCCACCAATTGTCTTATATTCGAGTGTATCACTTGTTGCCATGCAATTTTATTCACTTCTTCATCAATATTGTTATATTGCAGTTATGAAATTCATATTTCATTAAATTAAAATCATTACATAGTGCATTCTGAAGTATAGAAACTCACTCTAGGTTTTAAATAAACACATTTCGCAAATATACCAAATCTTTTGAAATCCAATATCTTCTACTGAAGCGATAGCGAACTAGTGGTTAAACCCTTGTATTTCAAAACAGTACAGGATTTTTAACATTCAAGTGCTTAGCTCTAGGTGCAATAATTCTGATTCTAGGAAAGGGGTTTTATGCTGAACTATTAAAATCAGTTCAAACAATTCTCGATAATCATCTCTTAAGTCATACAGCAATTTTTTAACAGATTGTATACTATAGCCCTTTACATAAGCCACCTTTCCTTGTTATTAAGCCTTGTAATGCATTTATACTTATGAATCAACTCCCAGCAGGCCTAGAACCTGTTACAGAGAAGTAATTTTGGTGCAGAAGTATAGAAACTATGCTTTTATTAAAATGGCACTAATAATCAATTCTATAATGCGGTGTTGACATTCCAGAATTAATTATTTCATAATTAGTTTGTACTAGTAAAACAAGTGCTATTGCTTTTGCCA